>NC_061122.1:81453524-81653719 GCF_002878395.1 Capsicum annuum
CTAATTGAATGGAACTCGCTAATTAATGGAACTCAAAAGATTCAAAAAAATTTAATTTCATGATTCAATTTCCATTAGTGGAACTCGGAAAATTTAAAAAATTCATTAATGAAACTCGGAAGATTCGAAAAATTTAATTTCATGTATGAAGCTATTCAATCTTCCGTTAATAGAACTCGAGAGATTCAAAAAATTCATTAATGGAACTCGGAAGATTTGGAAAATTTAATTTCATGTATGAAGCTATTCAATCTTCCATTAATGGAACTCGGAAGATTCAATTTCCATTAAAGGAACTCAAAATTAAATTAGCGAGTTTCCGAGTTTGAATCTTTCGAATCATCCATTGAGTTTCAATTAGCGAGTTCCATTAAATTATAACCATTGGGTTCCATTAAATTTTAATTCAACAATGGAGAAATCATAAAACTCAGAAGATTGAAGAAAGAAGAAAGAAGAAAGAAGAATGAAGAATGAAAAAATAAATAAAAATATAAAACTTTAAATAATTATAAAATTAAGGGGTTGTTTGCCAAAAAAAAGAGTTTAGAATGTTTTTAACACTGTTCACGTGCTTAGTGCGCGTGAATCACACGCAGTGTGTCAAGTGGCAGATATATGCCATTAAAATACGAAAAAAAAAGTCTGGGGTGTAATAGGACCCCCGCAAAGTTCAATATGCTCAACTGGTAATTCGGTCAAACTTCAGGTATTTTCGTGGGTATTATCCCATTTTTTTTCATCTTTTATTGTAGTAACATAAAGGTATTCAACCTTTCCTTTATTTGCAGTCTCAATATGATAGCCATTTTGGCGAATAACCTTGAGACTTAACAAGTTTTTTTGAGACTTACTACAATATAATACATTATCAATGACCAATGTTGTTCCCCCAGGTAGTATTAAGGCTACTCTTCTAAGGCCCTCAATTAACTTTGTACTACCAGATATTGTATTAATATAAGTTATTTTCATAATTAAATTAGATAGATATTTCTTTTCTCTTAATATAGTGTGAGTTGTAGCACTATCAAGAAAGCACATATCTCCATTATTCATCTTTGATCCAATTGAAGATTGGGGAGATTTTATTATCTTCACCAAATAAAAATACATGACAAGAAATGTAAAATCTCACAATCTTACAATGAAACTTAAATACTTTTTTTTCTTGAAAAATAAAAAATAACATAATGGAAAAACATGATAACTAACATAATAAAACAACACTATTTATCTCTTCAATAAATTGATCAAGATTTAGTTTTGATCTCCAAAGAAGTCTTCAACTTCCAAATGAGTGATATCATCAAGGCCATTAAAATCATCATCTTTCAAAACCAAGTTTGCCTCAACATTGTCATCATATTTTTATGAAGGTCCTGCCTCATCATCATTTTTGAAAGTCAAGTGTGACTCTATTCAGGCATTAGAAGAGGTTCCGCCTTCATTTCTCTTTCTTTTGAAAGATTCTTGATAAATTTAGCCTAGCAAAATCCTTAGCCGCCCGACATTCATTCTTCTAGTGGTCTTTCATGCCACAACGATGACAATTACCTCTTATAGGATTGTTTTGAGGACTCATTTGGTTCTGCCTTTTCTGGTTGTCACTACCATAATGATTATTATATCGTCCCCTGTCATTGCCACGTCTACGCATAGTATTATGATCACGATTTTACCATCTTTCAGGCTGGTCATGTGCTTGTACCCTATTTGCTTTCGGTAGTGGAGCAACTCTAGTGGGACAAGCTTCATGATTTTTTATCAAAAGGGCATTGTGTTGCTTAGCCACCAGAAGATATGAGATCAAATCAGAATACTTCTGAAAGCCTTTTTCACGGTATTGTTGTTGAAATATCACATTTGAGGCATGAAAAATAGTAAGTGTTTTTTCCCCATGTCCTCATCATTTTTAGTTTTCCCACATAATTTCAATTGGGAAATAATCTTGAATAAAGCAAAATTATATTCAACAGCGGTTTTAAAGTCTTGAAACGGTAAGTGCATCCACTCGTAGCGAGCTCTAGGCAGTACCCTAACCTTTAGGTGGTCATACCTTCCCTTCAAGCCTGTCCACAATTCAAGTGGATCTTTCACTGTCAGTCCTTCATCCGGATGATGACGAATGAAAATTATAACCTTGTCCTTGTCCCGACTCGATACTGTATTATCCGGGTAATAGTAACTCTAAGACCCTAAGTAGCTAGGTGAATCTCAGGGTCGAGAACCCATGATAAGTAATTTTTTCCGAAGATGTAAAGTGCCACAAACTCAAGCTTCGACAAATTTGACATAATGAAAACTATCATAAAAATAATGAAGTTAGACAACAATATGAAACAAAAAAAATTACACCAAAAATATTATTATATATTTTTTTTTCATGTGTAACTTTAACGTTAAAATCAAAACTTTGATAAAAAAAAATAACAAACTACAATATTCAAGACAAGTAAGTTGATTATACCCGGCGGATTGAAACTTGAAAAAGAGTAGAGTCGTGCTGATGACTTATTTCAATATTAAGAACAAGAATCGCAAGAAAAGAACAATAGTAACAATATAGAACAAGATAGCAAGATAACAATATAAGATAATTCTTTCAAGTGTATCGAACATCTTCCTCAAGACCTCTATTTATAGTATTACATAGGGGGGTTTCAAGAAGTGTCATAAATATGATGATCAATGAGGAGGTAGTGGAGGTGTGGGAGTTACTACATTTAAAAGAGGAATTACACCAAGAAGTAAGGAAGGAATTACACCAAAAAGTAATGAAGGAATTACACCAATAAATTATGGACATCCACATTATTACAATTATTTACAATACATGTATATAAAAAAAATCTCCAAAATATTAAATAAGCATTCTATAAATTGTACTAGTAAGTATTGGTTACGAAACAAATTCAAACGTATAGAATAGGTTGTACAACATGAGTTGCATTCGGTCCTGTTTGGATCTATATATCTTATAATGCATGATTATTTTCAATTAATCCCATTTACTGTAATGATCATATATAGTAACAATTCATAGAAATTGCTTGAAGGTTAAATACTGTTTAGTATAAAAACACAGTTAGAAGTAGGCTTTAGATGAAGAATAAATAAATTGTTCAATGTTTAGTGAGTATTTTAATAATTCAACTTTCAACTAAGATTTTTTCACTTTTAGAATATTATATATATATATATATATATATATATATATATATATATATTTCGTATGGTAAATTAAATGTTCATAAACAAATCATTAGTGATTCCAATCGAAAAAGAAAGAAGCAAAACATGAATATAAAAATTGACCCAAAGTGGTCGGGTTTAACGTCATTTCCCTCCAAGTTATAAACCCCTTTTCCTCTTTGCAGCTATAACTGGTGGGAAGTATGGAGCGGGATCTACTAGTGGTGTTCATCTGTAGCAACAGGTTAGTGGTTTGTTGATTCAAAATAAGACATTGTTAGTAATAAGAAAATTGATTTACCTATAATTAAAGATGAATTAATAAGCTTAATTATCATTTCAATTGATCTAATATTAATTATATTAGATGATCAATTAAATGTATTCTTGTTGAGTAGAGTGATCAATTAACCATTTTTTTTGAAATAATACAAACTAAAGCATTGTTAGTAATAAGTTATGTTCCTTGAGCTCAATCAAACTTCTTTCAACTCCTAACATCTTAAGAAAAAAAATTGACGTAATGAAAATTAAAGAAGAAATAAAGTCAAAGTCGACCAAATATTTTTTTCATTCATTATTTTCAAAACAATTAACACACTAGGTAAATCGAATAAAAAAATACATATGATAAAAAATATAACCTAATTATTATTATTATTGTTATTGTCAAGCGGACCGTTGATATTCGGCAGCAGCAGGCCCTTAAACCTTCGAGTCTCATGAACGCTTTTGTACAAAACTGCTAAAACCATCCCAAGAGCCTTATCCTCACTTTTCCCCAATGCACTTTCACTTCTTCTTCTTACTATAATTTTTTTTTTTTTCAAATTTCACCTCCAATGGCTGGCCTTTACATACACCTACCTTTCAATTCCAAATTCAATCTTCCAATTCCCTACACATCATCAATTTCTGGCTCCGTAGGCGGCTGTGTTAAGGCATCCGCTTCATTGCAGCCGCGGAAAATCAGAAGAAAAAAACAGCAACAACATCAGCTGAAGACGGTAGACGATGACGGTCCTATGGCTTCTGGAACAGAAAAAGCTCTAAGGCTTGTTTTCATGGAGGAATTGATGGAACGTGCTCGAAATGCTGATTCAACTGGTGTATCTCAAGTTATTTATGATATGATTGCTGCTGGTCTCTCACCTGGACCTCGTTCTTTCCATGGTTTAGTCGTTTCTCATGTACTTCACCGGGACAATGATGGCGCTGTAACTCTCTATCCTTCTCGTTTAAATGCTTAATGTCAACATCTGCTTACTTCCTACAACCTTTAATTTTCTTTTCTTTTCTGTTTAATTGCTAGGTGATATGTTTTTGGTTAATTCTTAGTATATTATTAATGACATATTAGGATATGTCATTTAGCTCTCTCATTTAATGGCAGATGCATGCTCTTAGAAGGGAGTTGAGTGAAGGTCTTCGGCCTCTGCACGAAACATTTTTGGCTCTGGTTCGTTTGTTTGGTGCCAGTGGTCTTGCTACGAGAGGCTTAGAAGTTCTTGCAGCAATGGAACGATTGAAATACGACATTCGGCAAGCTTGGCTAGTTCTTGTTGGTATAGTGAAAGCAAGCACCTAGTTTGATTTTTTTCTTTAATTCGATTTACATTCTCCATAATTTATTCTTTCGTTGAGTTTTAAGTTTGTTTTATCCTTGGAGCAGAGGAGCTTGTGCGGAGTAATCATCTAGAAGATGCCAACAAAGTGTTTCTCAAGGGTGCTGAGGGTGGACTCAGAGCAACTGATGAGATTTATGATCTCCTAATAGAAGAAGATTGTAAAGTAGGAGATCACTCAAATGCCTTAACTATTGCGTATGAAATGGAGGCTGCTGGAAGAATGGCCACTACCTTCCATTTCAATTGTCTTTTGAGTGTGCAGGTACTTGTAATACCACTCTATCTTAATTCAGTATATCTATCTCTTTTGCTGGACAAGAAGCCTAAGTTTCAGTATATTTGAGAAATTAGAGGGAGAAGAGAAGTGAATTTGGGAATTAGTGTCTTGATTATTCCCTCAAGCAAGTGGGATTAAATAGTGTTACATCGAATGTAAATATGGAAGGAAACTAATATGAATATTACATAATATTCTAAGTGCCTAATTCAGTTACCTATGTCAAAAAAAAATAAAATTCTAAGTGCCTAATTGTGGGGATTTGGGGATATTCCCATATCTACACTATCTAATTATAGAGATATTCTCATATCTACATTATCTAATAATGATATCGTATTTAACACTCCCCCTCAAGCTAGAGCGTCTAAGTCATATGCTACTTCTTCCATTTACTAGTGTATCACACTTACCCAAAGCATTATCAAAGAAGGAAACATGTACTTCTACACTAGATGTACCCAAAATCACATCACAACTTTTTAAACTCAAGGGAGTGTAGAATGTACCCAAGTTACCTTGGTTTGTACTAGGGCAGCCCACTAGTGTGTGAATACTTTTGTCCCTTGGTAATGGAACCTTATTCAAGTTATAAGTGCTAGCACTAGATGGACACAAATCATTCTTACGAAAAGAAATGATTTTGTCATCTAAAGGATCAACTAGTGCTTGCATACTCACAACAAGAGTTTGGTCCTTATGCAACCCAACAATACCAAGAGTATCACAAAAGGAAGATTCACACACTTCTTTACTAAGAAAATCCGAAACTACACCACTTTGGCCACTACTAGCCACATCACAACATTTTAAGTTCAAGGAAGTGTAGAAGATAGCTTTGTTACCTTGTAGACCATGGGAAGTGTGTTCTTCACTTGGGTTTGCATTATGGCAGCCTTCATTCTCCACATTACAAGGGATTATGTCAAGGTTTCCCTTTGGACTAACTTCTTCATCACTTATCCCAAAATTGGGATTTTCGGCCAAGGGCTTGAAGGGAACTTTCTTGGGTTTCTCCTCAGGACTTCTAGGGTCTTGAACCTGCACATGAGAAGAGAAAATACTAGGCAAAATGCTAGCATTTGGGTTAGTGAATAACAAGGGTTCCTTTGTTGACAAGATCCACAATCAAGCATTTTTTTTCCCTTCCAACTTCACTCACTACCCATGGTTTCCCCTTCCTTTTCCCTTCTTTCAGATTCTTCTTGTACCTCACCATTCATTTTCTCTCCATCTTAAGGCTTGGCCTCACTCTCTTTGGTTTCTAACTCGTGGAGAGGAGTCATTGGATTTTGTAAAGTATAGGATCTTTGGACTTGAGGTGTTTGGAATTGTGAAGGTAGCCTTTGGTCAAGTGAGTTTGGAACTTGGGGGTTTGAATTTTGTGGAGATTTTGGTGGACATAGTCTATCAACCCTCGCTTTAATTCTAATCATGTCACGCCTTATTACATCCATATCACCCTTCATATCTCTTCTCTAGACATCATGACTATCTTCCATTCTTTGAGCAAAGTCTCGACCCAAGGCATCAATTTGAGCCATCAAGGCTCCAATAGCATCATTTCCCAATGGTTGGGAAGTAGTACCTTCGGATTCCATGGAAAATGTACCTAAAAAGTGCAAAAAACAGCAAGCAAAACAACCTACAAAATGAGCAAACAAGTTAGTTCAAAAAGGCCTCACCACACTCACACTCGGATCTTACCTCATACTTAGTCTCACAAGTGTTGAAAACTTGGCAATACTTGGCAAGTGAATGAGTGGTGAATATGCTTTGGTCCGAAATCGATTTTTGTTTGATATGACTCAAATAAAATGATGCACGGACTTGAACCAACAAATTACTACGAATTGAAAATGAGAAAAGTACACAAAAATTGAACACGAAATAATCGGACTCTAATCTAATTACCAAACTAGTAGGTATTTACTGGTTTGCTAATTAGTGAAAGAACAACAAAATTGAAACTAGAAACAACAATTAGAAACTAGGAAATCTAATTTAGAACTCAATTTGGTTGTTCACAAACGTGATGATGTGGCAGCTTGTGATTGGGCGTCATTTTTTCAAAATTTTTTAACTTCCAAATTCTTGTAGTTTCGACCAAGTATCTACTAAAGAGAGTGTTTGAACGAAATTTAGTGAAAAATGGAGGATTGGAGCCTTTTTTTGTAAGTTCAAATGGATTTGAAATCAATGGTCCCCCCACTTGTACTTCCAATTGTACTTTGAATATTCCCTTTGTCTCTTCTTCTTTTGGATGACTTGAATATTCTTGGAATATTCTTTTGTACAAACAACTTTTCACTCTCTTTCTTTCTTTTTGTGGATCCAACACCCCTTTTGAATATTCTTCTTCAACAAGCTATGAAGATGGTGAAGAACAATATGAATATTCAAGAGTTGACCGAAGTTTGATCACAAGGCAAATGAACTCTAACTTCAATTTTTCTTTTGGATCTAGGTTCCTTGGGTCAAGGCAAAGCTCAAATAACACAAAATCAGCCACAAACACGCCACAAAATGATATGCACCATGAGATCCCACCTCAAAAAGCTTCAATCAAGGCACAACAATGGTGGATCTAGCTCAAAAACAACCAAATCTTGTTTCAAATGTAGATATAGACTCCCTAGGTTCTAGGGAACAAGAATCTAGCACTTAAAACCAACAAAACAACACAAAAACATATAGATCTAAGATTTGAAAATCTGCCCAAACACAAAAACGGGTTTACAATTTTTTTGTGAGATTTTCGATTTTCTACACTTTTTTTGTGTTAGCCTAAAGACTACCAAGCACATGAATTGGCTACTAAGATGCAAATTCCAGCAACCAAACAAAGAGAAAACAACACATAGAATGGAGATGAAAAAGAAGAATTGCACGAAATTAAAGGATAGATAGAAAGACCCGTACTCCTATTCAATGATTAGCACTAGAAGATGTTTCAAAATCTTCAACACACCTCACAAATAAGAGTTCAAACCTTCCTCTTAGGTGACCCAAAGGAAACACTTCCTCAAGTACACCTTTCTTGCCAAATCATCCAAGACAAGTGAAAACCCTAACTTTCAAATGTTCATGGACCAAGTTTTGGTTCTAAGAGCTACAACTACAAGACTAAAGCTACAAAATATGAGTAATACTCAATTTCAATTCATCAAAGTCTCATGAAAAGAGAAGTAAAATGGTCTATTTATACTATTACATGCCAAATGACAAAAATGCCCTTAATGAGTGATACGGGTACGACCACGAAGGTGGGTGAGTGCGAGAGTGAATTGACCCGAGACTTGGAGTGTACACGTGAAGTGCAAAGGAAGGCCCAAATAGGCTCCAAAATCAGTCCATACAATGCACTCCAAGGGAGCCCACTTGAAGACTTTGACTAAGGGGTCATTTTGGACATTTCACACTATTCTTGTAATACACTATAAATACAACCTTCTAGGGTTTCATTCATTAGTTTTTGATGAATATGAATATTGTATAACATAGAAAGACAAAGTCCTCTTTCCTTGAGGCAAATCCGAAACTTGAAACTAGGTAACAACAAGAGGGTGGAATCACTTTTGTTGTTTGTTTGCTTGGAAACTTAGGTCTTGAGGTTCATGAGTCCCTCTTGGTTCAAGTAAGAACTTGATGTTGCTATTCATTTGTTTTAGGGTCCTTTCTCATTGTTAGGGTTCTTAGATTTGTGAATATTGTATGTCAAGTTACTATCCTTTTTGTATCTTGTTATTGCGGGATCCAAATCTGGTTGTTTTTGTTGTCATCTTGTTCATCACGTTTTTGTAGCTGTTTTGGTGTTAAAATACACTCTTGTATCTTGTATTCTTGTTGTATTTGTTGAATCCGAGAGTTGATCTCCAATAGGTCCTCGAATCTTGTGATTTGTGGACTGTTTGGAGTGTAATTTCGTGTATCCCTTGGTATTCCCGTATCATTTGGTATCAGAGCATGGCTAGATTTTGTTCCTACAAGATCAATCTTGGGCTTGCTTGTTAGAAAATTAAAAAAAAGTGTTAAAAATTGAAAATTCTAGAAAAATAGCAATCTATCCCATTTTGTGTTCTTGGCCAAAAATTGTGTCCTTGTTGTATCTTGGCCGAGATTTTTACTTGTCTTGAGTGTTTCTAGTGTTAGTTTTTGTTCTCCACTAACACTTTGAGTCTAAATCTAATTTTGAGCTTGTATTTGTTGAAGTTGTAGTCGTGAACTTGGACTTGGCCAATTTGTTGTTGAACATTGTTGTGGTGGACTGTTTTGGCCTTGTGATCTTCATCTTATTGTTGTTATAAGCTTGGCCACGTGATATTTGTTGTTCATTGGTGGCCTAAGAACCATTTTGTTGAAATTGTAGTTGTGTTGGCCAAGTGTTAAGATATTGTATTGTGAAAATTGATAGTTGGCCGTGTGAAAATTATGGTGTTTTTGAAGATTGTTGTTGGTTGTTCTTGGTGATTGTTGATGTTGTTCTTGAAGTTCTTCACAACCTTCATAGCTTGTTAATATAAAGTGAACATTAGATCTATAAAGGTGAAGGAAAAAGGGGTGAAGCTTTGTTAGTCTTGAAAGACATACCACCACTCATCAAATAGTCAATCACATCTCAACCACTTTCCAACAACTTTCCATAAAACAAGGGTCCATGTTACAAGAAGAAGTACAAGAAAGTCAAGGTCTTGAAAACTTGAATTTGAAAAGGTTCCAAGACTTGTTTGAATTTCCCTCCTTAAAATAAATTCCTCCTAAATTGTAAATTGACCAGACTTGAAATTGGACAACAAAAATTGTTAGAAACCGCAACCAAACACGTGGCTGCCACATCATCAAGTTACTGTTCATGCATCAAATTTTGGCTCAAATTTTAGATTTCTTAGTTTCATTTTATTGTCTCTTAGTTCGTTTGTTAGTTCGAACACTAATTGACAACCTAGTAATCTCCTACTAGCTTGTAAGTTAGTTTTGTGTTCGTTTGTTCGTGTTTACATTTGTTGTGTACTTTTATCTTTTTGAATTCGTTGTTAGTTCTTGACTCAAGTCCTACAAGATTTCGTTTGAGTTTCAAACAAAAATCCATTCCGGGACAAGAGTAGACTCGACACTCAATCACTCACGAAGTACAAGCCGGCTTTCAACACTTGTGAAACCAAGTGTGAGGTAAAATCGAGAGTGAGAGTGTGGTGAGGCATTTTTGATCTAACAAGTTTTTTTTTGTTTTCTTTGTTTGTTGTGTCTTTTTGTTAGGTACAATGGCTGCCCATAATTTCAATGCCATATGTGATCGTATCAATGACAATATTGAAGATATGAAACGGCACATTGAAATTATACGCCAATTGCTACCCTAACTCTACCCACAAAATCCAATTGTCCAAGTACCTTGCGTTGAGAGCTTCCCGGAGGAAGTAGCTGCCTAACTTGTGAGTAAAACTTGCCCACCACTTGAGGATATGTATGATGTGATTAATGAATCTCAAGTGAGTGAAGGATTTAAAGATGTTGGCCAAGGAAAAAGGAGTGAACCTATGAGCCTATGTTGTTGTAACGATGCTAATGTTTGTTTGGCTCATAGTGTTAATCACGTGCTTGGCATATCTTTGAAACTTGATAATGATTCCTTAGAGAGTGAAAGTTCCAAATCTATCCGCGGGTTAGATCATTCACTCTTTAGGCATAATGTCTTGTTTGAAGATAGTTTATTTACTCCTAATGAACCTAGTGGTGCAAGTGATGTTGACGGCATGGCTTGTCTTGGAAGCTATAGCCTATATGCTAACCCACTATGGTGTGACAATATTCCTCCTCAAGATGGAAATCTCTTCTTGGGTACTCTTAAGGTAGGGAATGTGTAGTCTTGAAACGGAATAGTCAATCGGGTGAAGATGATCATGATTTGCTTGATTACTTGGGAAACCCGAAATGTGATTGTTCTTGTAAAAATGTTTTTGTGAATGATTCCTTTGCTGTCCATGGTGATTTATATCTATGTGGGGATTATTCTCTTGAAATAAAAGGTGGTGCATGCTTAGAAATTCCATCTACTTCTTCTTTATGTGTTCCCTATGTTGAGCATACTAGTGGTGATGGACTTGAAGCTAGTGAGTACATGCATAAGGACACCATAGCTGAAGTTAGCTTGTGTTCTCTACCCTCTTTGTGCTCATGATATTTCCACTAATGATCTAGAGGGTATGCCTAATTTTGAGGACGACACCTTAGGGGAAAGTGAGAGTGGCCGAAACCCATGTCCATGGCTACTTCTCCCATTCGATCCCGGTACCATCTTAGGGTATGGTAGGAGTTGTCTTAGCCCATGGTCATTATTTATTAATGTTCGTCATAGCCACTTCCTTTGTGACATTTGTACTAAGTTTTTCACGATCAACCCAAAGGATTCTTGGTTGTACTTCAAGTGTGTACCACTTTGGCATGATGATGTTATTTGTTAGATTGATTTTTGTTGCACTAACCCTAACCCTCATGCCATGAGGATGTATGCTTGTTTGTCTTCTCTTTTGATTTTGCAAGGTACGAATTCGAGGTCGAATCCTTTTCAAGAAGGGGAGGATGATACGGGTACGACCACGAAGGTGGGTGAATGCGAGAGTGAATTGACCCAAGACTTGGAGTATACACGTGAAGTGCAAAGGAAGGCCTAAATAGGCTCCAAAATTAGTCCATACAATGCACTCCAAGGGAGCCCACTTGAAGACTTTGACTAAGGGGTCATTTTGGACATTTCACACTATTCTTGTAATACACTATAAATACAACCTTCTAGGGTTTCATTCACTAGGTTTTGATGAATATGAATATTGTATAACATAGAAAGACAAAGTCCTCTTTCCTTGAGGCTAATTCAAAACTTGAAACTAGGTAACAACAAGAGGGTGGAATCACTTTTGTTGTTTGTTTGCTTGGAAACTTAGGTCTTGAGGTTCATGAGTCCCTCTTGGTCCAAGTAAGAACTTGATGTTGCTATTCATTTGTCTTAGGGTCCTTTCTCATTGTTAGGGTTCTTAGATTTGTGAATTTTGTATGTCAAGTTACTATCTTTTTTGTATCTTGTTATTGCGGAATCCAAATCTGGTTGTTTTTGTTGTCATCTTGTTCATCACGTTTTTGTAGCTGTTTTGGTGTTAAAATACACTCTTGTATCTTGTATTTTTGTTGTATTTGTTGAATCCGAGAGTTGGTCTCCAATAGGTCCTCGAATCTTGTGATTTGTGGACTGTTTGGAGTATAATTTCGTGTATCCCTTGGTATTCCCGTATCAATGAGGGCTTAGAATGGGCGCCTATGGAGTGTATATTTGGAGTGTAAAATGTCTTCATTGTCCTTCACTTGAGGCGCCTATGAAGTGTATAAGTTCCCCTCCTTCCTTCTCTTGACCAAGACTTCAAAATACTCCAAAGGTCTTCAATTGCTTGCCAATTCCGAAGCCTTAACCCTTAGACAATACCTTGTGCTCTTGATAGTCATTGTGCTTGTATCAAATGTTTCATTGTTGCCATATATATGAGGAGACGAACATATGCCATATTGGCAACGAGTGAGAATCTCCATAGTCGATGCCATAAATCTGAGTGTATCCCTTAGCAACCAGTCTTGCTTTGAAACGATCAATAGCTCCATTTGGACCTACCTTAAATACCCAACGACAACCAACAATGGTTTTACGTTTTGGTAAAGGAACAAGCTCCCAAGTACCATTATCATGCAAAACATTCATTTCTTCAATCATAACCTGACACCAACCTGGATGAACTAATGCTTCTGCCACAGTCTTGAGAACTTTGACAGTGGATAAGCTTGTAAAGGCATAATATGAAGGTGACAAACGATGATAGCTTAAATAAGTATAAATAGGAGCTTGAGTAACAGTAGTTCTAGTACCTTTGCGCAGAGCAATGGAAGTCATCTGATGAGTGCTCGATCGGAGCAAAAGACATTGTTGGAGCAGGTACTGAGACACCAAGAGTGCTTTGTCTACCTATATCAGGGTTAGTATTACTAACTGGATAGTAGGCTCAGAAGGATGCTGAGGTCGTCGAGGATAGACCTTAATAGAAGAGGTGAAGCTGGGGTGGAATAGTTGGAATTGGAAAGATTGTTGATACGGTCTTTTGATTTACTAACTGGATAGTAGGCTCGGAAAGATGCAGAGGTCGTCAAGAATAGACCTTAATAGAAAAGGTGAAGCTGGGGTCGAATAGTTGGAATTGGAAAGATTGTTGATACGGTCTTTTGATTTTCTGTATTAGCAAAAAAATACGGAGAAGACTCAAAAAAGGTAACATCTGCTGAGATAAAGTACTTATTAGTAGAGGGTCAAAGCATTGGTAACCATTTTGGCATTTGTAACCATTTTGTAGGCAAGAATACCCGAGAAAGACATTTAAAAGCCTTGTGCGGAAGTTTGTCTTTTTTAGGGGTAAGGTTATGAACAAAACAGGTGCAACCAAACACGCGTGGAGGAAGGGGAAACAAATTATGGTCTGGATAGAGGATTGAGTGTGGAATCTTGTACTGCAAAATAGGAGAAGACATGCGACTGATTAAATAATAGGTAGGAATAACGACATCAACCCAAAAACGTAAAGGGACATGATTGTGAATGAGCAATGTTTGAGCTGTTTCAGTTAGATGCCTGTTCTTACCCTCAGCAACTCCATTTTATTGAGGAGTATGTGCACAAGAAGACAAGTGCAATATGCCATGAAAGAAGAGAAAGAGATGGAGAAATATTCTCGGGCATTATCACTGTTTAACTTCTTAATGACAGTACCAAATTGATTGCAAATTTCATCACAATTTCTGAAAGATAGAGGATAACTCAAATCTATTTTTCACAAAGAATAACCACGTGCACCGAGAATAGTCGTCAATGAAAGTCATAAAATAGTGAAAACCCAAGGAAGAACTTACACGATTTGGACCCCATATGTCTGAATGAACAACTTCAATAGTAGAGGTGGCCCTATTATTGACAAACTTTGGGAAATAGGAACGAGTGTGCTTCCCAAGCTGACACGACTCACATTCTAAGAACGATAAACTAGATAAAATGGGAACCATTTTCTATAGTTTCAAGTAACTCAGATGACCTAGTTGATTATGGAACAATTCAGAGGAAGTAGTAGAAGTGAAAGCAACATGTCGTTGTGGGGTGGATAGCAGGTAAAATCCCTGTGACTCATGTCCTTTTCCAATTATCTGTCCCGTATTCCAGTCCTGCAGAAGAACAAAATCATCAAGAAAAGTTACAACACATTTCTGGGTTTTCGTTAATTTGCTAACGGAAATAAGATTATATGGACATTTAGGTGCAAACAAAACTGATTTTAAAGGTACAAAAGTCAGAGGATGAACTATACCTATCCCTTTTACAACGGTCTTTGATCCATTAGCCAAGTCACAATAGAGAGGATAGAAGGGGCAGTAAGATTAGAGAGAGTATTTTGGTTGCCAGAAATATGGTCAGAAGCTCCAGAGTCAAGAATTCGTTCTTCCTGAGATGAATATTAGATTGTGTGATGTAAGCAAAGGAGTAGTTGCACTGTGCAAGCAACTGATGAAGTTGATGACTGCTGCCTTGATGCTTTGTACTGTAGGTAGTCAATATAGTCTGCTGCAGTTAAAGTTATAGGTATAGATAATCTATTCCTAAATCTCCATTATGAGCCACATTTATTGTGTATCTAGGGCGGTCATTACCGTGTGGAGACATGATTTATCACCAAAAAGATATAGAAACTAACTGACCGACAATTTTTTTTTTTTTTTGCGATTTTGTTTTGCGGAATCTGTTTTTTTCCTTAGAAAAAGAACAAAAATATAGAGAAGGGAGGGCTCTGATACCATGAGAAATTAGAGGAAGAAGAGAAGAGAATTTGAGACTTAGTGTCTTGATTATTCCCTCAAGTAGGATTAAATAATGTTACATCGAATATAAATAAGGAAGGAAACTAATAGGAATATTACACAATATTCTAAGTGCCTAATTATGGGGATTTGAGGATATTCCCATATCTACACTATCTAAGTATAGAGATGTTCTCATATTTACATTATCTAATCATGATATCATATTTAACAATATTGAAAAAGGACAATTCTACTAGAAGTACTATTGAGGAGAATATTCATTAATTGCAGAAAAGGCTGAAGCATCTCTAAGTAACATTTTAATCTCTTTTTTATTATGATAAAATCCTATTGGAACACATTCCATACAATTAGGATCTTCTGTAAAAAAACTCAGGTTGCACAACATATTGAGTGTATTCGAGCTTGAAGCTTAAAAAGAGTACGAATTCTGGTGTTTGATAAATTGGAATTCGCTCATATGTAATTTCTTATCTTGTGGCTAGCGGTGTTAGTTTATTTATATGCACTTATCTTTTGTGTTTGTTATATTGTTAGTTTGTTTTGCGTACTGTAGTAGTTTATATGCACTTATCTTTTGTGTTTGTTATACTGTTATCGGTCCTAAGCCGGGGGTCTATCGGAAATAGCCTCTTTACTTTACCAAATAGCCTCTCTACTTTACCTGAGGTAGTGGTATGGTTTGCGTACACTCTACCCTCCTCAGACACCCCACTATATGGGACTACACTGGGTGTGTTGTTGTTGTGGTCATATGTAATTCCTTTTGAATTCTTTCATTACTAGAATAATATAATATAGTGCATATTTTCATAGCCATATGAGAATGTATATTTCGCAGGCATTTTCACGGATGGTGAAACTTCTATTGAATGAGCGCTTTCAAAAGTTGCAAATTGTGTAGGGTTATGTGGAAATCTCTAGGTTTATATATTTGAGTTAAGCAAATTAATCGAGTGTGATATGCATAAGTTAGCTGACAATTTTTTTTATGACCTTTTTGCTCCTTGTTTTAAGATTATTGGAGCTCTTTCTATTGTGGCATTCCTGTTTAAATGATCTTTAATTTTTTCATGTTTTTAAGTAGCTATTGAAAGAATGTTGAGACCAAAATACGTAAACCGGCTGAATAAATGGAATCTTTGATTAATTTTAGTTGCAGTAAGACTTTTTAAATTATTACGTTTCTCTAATTCCTTTTCTTCTCTTCCAGGCTACCTGTGGGATACCTGAGATTGCTTTTGCGACATTTGAGAACATGGAATATGGTGAAGGTCTGTAGCTTCTTTCCCTCGTCAAGCTAGTAGTTGACCCACTTTGATTCCTCATTTGTGTTTGAGCTAAATTTTCTCAATATTTGCCTGGGTTGTGATATTGGGCAATAAAGTATGGCGTATTTGTTATATTTAGGATCAAAAAGTGCGTAAATGTTCTTAGGATGGTTTGCAACCCTTAACTCACGTGAAGATTTTCATTCTAGGTGACTAAAATGAGGTTGCTCTGAATTGGATCAAATAGGATTGAGTAATAGTACTTCTGTTATTCTGAACTATATAACAATGGTTTGCTGGTTTTGGGTTGTATAAGAAAGAAACATGTATACATTGGCTAGGGAAGAGTCTTCAAGTTGTTAAAGTGGATTTTTTGACTACAGAACTCCTTGACTTCTCCCGTGTTGGTTTTACTAAGGTCTCGTTTAGTAGTGCAGTATATGGAAAAGTATATCTTCGAATAGTGCTTCCAGAGGAGTACTTTTTGAAGTTCTAAATTAAGCACTTCATTAAATGTTTGGTATGGTTGTTTTTAAAAGTACTTCAACTCTCATTTACAAAAATATAATCAAATAAATCTACACTTGGATTTGGCAGAGCACAAACTGTCCTGCTGCCTAAAATTTTAAAGATTAAAAGTGGCTTGAAAAGGTGCATTTCGCCTAGCCTCTGAAACTAGAAGTGCTTTTTAAACAATTACATCACTTGAGAAAATGCATTTTATGCTAAAACACTTAATAACTTCAGAACAACCGCCATTAGCATTGACTTTATATAGGTTAATGTCATGACCCAAAATCTAATGCGCCATGATGACACCTACACCAAATCTGGTAGGCTTACCAAATTTCATTTTTAATCCATTTCAATAAATAATTAGATAAGTAAATGTGGGAAACATTAATAAGTCATAAACCGTAGTTCCATAATCATAAAACGCAGACATAACTAGTATCCCCCAAACTTGGTGTAATGAACACAAGAGCAAATAGAATATTAATACAAGTTTCAGAGAAATCCAAATACAACTGTATAGGAATAAGAAAAGATAGAAATAAGTGGGGATAAATGGAGTTGGTACTGCAGATCAGTCAGACAGCTCACACCGGTGTCTCCGAGAACAACAACTGAAACAAGCGTGTCCGCGTGCTCCACTGGTGCATGGATCTAAATATGCACAAAAGACTGCAACGAATGTAGCATGAGTACGGGGATCAATATATACTCGGTTAGTATCATTGACCATTTGACCGACCCCAAAGAAGTAGTGGTGAGAGTTGGTCTTTGAAACACGTGTCTACGCTTTAACTCATATGTCTCCACAAATAAATAATCAATGAATAAGAGAGAATCAATTCAAAAAAATCAAGATTGATTCCAGAATCAACAAAAATTATGGGTGATAAAATAAGCACGATTCACCTCAACTTCCTAGTATAAGGTGAATCAGATTCAACTAAGTCAGATAAAGATGAAACGCAACCCTGTCTACTCTTACTTTACGTTCATCTTTTCTATGGGGTTGAACTTACATTGCCTTTATTTGGTCTTACTTTTTATTTTTTTGAGAAGGTAACATTTATTTGGTCTTACTTTTGCTTATCCTAAAACCCTTAATTCTTTATAATACTTCTCCATAGTTTCACTTTTTGGTCGACTGTCAGTGATTTCATCAATCAACATAGTATCATTTGTAAGTAGCATGCACCATGAAAGCTGTTTATATTTATTTATTGGTTAGCTCATTTTTAAACAGGGTTGACAAGTATGGACCCAATGCAAATACCTAGTGTTAAAAAACTCCCCCCTATATCTATTCCAACTTTTGTTACACTTCTGACCTCTCCTCAGAGGTGAACCCATGATTTGTAGGCGATGGGTGAACCACTAAGGGCTAATGCACCTTAATTAAAGCATGTCTTCAAGACCGATTCATGCGTTAATTTTATTAAACATAGAATTATAAAACTAATGTAATAACGTATAGATATGAATTAAATGACTCTTATAGGTAAGTTTGTTCTGTGGAATGATGGTTGTGAACTCCACTTTGCACCATAAGGCCACTAGTTCGAAAATAGCCAGCCCTGTGTCTTACTTTTATCCAATTTTTTAAGATTCTGTGAATTAAAAACAGAAAAAAAACCAAGACAGTAAATGAGATGCAAACCCAATTCTTTCGCTACAAGAAGAGGAGCAACATGGAAATTATAACCAGTGCACATGACTTACTTTAGTGTCTTAGGGTTCCTAATAAAATATATGTTCATATCTCAAGGTATATACATATATATATATATAAATAAATAATTTTTTCCAAAGTTAACGGGTGCACGTGCACCCCCAGGTGGACATATTGGTCTGCCTCCGCCTTTACTCTGTATAGATATGGAAATGAAATGATTATTTTGGGTGTAATTCATATCTTTTCAGCAGGCTACCGTATTTGTAATCACGTGAAATATATCTCTTCACTTCTGTTAAAACATGTGAAACCCACCCAAATCTTTAATTTCCTGGTCAGACTGCAATCAAAGTGGACAGAGGGGGCAAAACAACATGTGATATAGTTCTGATGATGACCCTACTCGTTGAGAAGACAGATGTTGTAGCGGACTCTAATTCGTATCCTGTGGTTGATTGATTCATGTTAAAAATTACTTCTTTCTTTTTAAGCTCCTTGTGATCTGTCTTCTTTTAGAGCCACATTAGTAAAGTTCTACCATGATGTATATCCTATGCTAATGTATTTTCTAAATCCATATTATGATCCATTTATCTATCATACATCTTTGAAGCACTTATATCCAGATACTGTTTTGAAATTTTAAATACCTTTCTTGTTCATGAAAAATAGAATCCAAAGTTGCTTTAGCATCTTAATATTTGTTATGCTGGAAGAATTGGTTGTTATTTTTGTTGTTTTTCCTGGTAGTATTAGTTACTCACCAAGTGATAACTGATAACAGCCAATATTTCTATCAAATGAATAGGCTGATCGTTAGCTTTGTTTGACAGATCATATGAAACCTGATACGGAGACATATAATTGGGTTATCCAAGCATATTCAAGGGCTGAGTCCTATGATAGGTAAATTCTGAATCATACCATGTTTTTTCGTCATTATCTTCCAATCATGCTATCAAACTTAGCTGAAACCTGCAGTGATTCAAGCTGTCGAATTAAGTATATACAGACCTCTAGGTGATCCGGGTTTATGTTTCTACAGTTAAAGCGCTAAAATGATTTTTCAGTTTCTGCTTGTTAGAATAAGAGTAGGAATAGGAATAGTATATAAAATTCTAGTTGGAAAAGGATTATAAGGTAATGTCTATAGATAGGGTCTGGATGTAATTATGTAAATACACAATTTTCAATAATATTTTTTTCTCCATTAATTCTCACATAGTATCAGAGCGTTGGTGAGAAACTTCAGAAAAGAAAACTCAGTCACAGTGTTCCAATTCTGGTGATTGATTTGTGTTTTTTTTTTTTTTTTTTTTTATATTTTGTGGGTTGTGTGAACATACAACATCACCAAGAGGATTGGGAAGCTCAGGATTAAAACCCGACCAAAACCGCTGGAAAAATACCATCCACGCGCCTATGAGATCTGGTCACGCGCCGGCATGTGAGCCTATTTCCGGTCAAATTTTTGAGTTGTTCTTTTTTCGTCGGGGTCGCCGATCCATTCCGACTTCGACCAGTTACTTTTTTTCAGATTTGGACAAGTCTTTCAAGATTTCGATTGCCAAAACCTAAATTCAGGCGACCTCATAATTTTTCCGGGGAATTTTTCAAACATTCAAATCTGTTTCTTGGGATTTTCAAGTCAAATTCCCAAGATGTCTTTTGAGCATGATATTTATGGCTCCAAAAATATTGGAATTGGAAGTTCAAGTCCTATGATCACTTCCGAACCTTTAATGGGAAGTTCAAATTATTTAGCCTGGACTTCCTCGGTTGAGTTGTGGTGCAAAGGTCAAGGTGTCCAAGATCACTTAAAAAACAAGGCTAGTGTGGTAGATGAAAAGACAAAATCTAGCGCGGAAGATGCGAAAGCTAAAGAACAATGGGAGAAAGTTGACGTTCAATTATGTAGTCTCTTATGGCGATCTATTGATTTCAAGTTGATGCCCTTGTTTCATCCATTCCAGACATAATATTTAGTTTGGGAAAAGGCTCGTGCTTTATACATGATAGCTAAAACAAAGCTATAACTGAAATTCAAAACTAAAGAAGCAAAAATCAGCAACTAAAGAAAGAGGAGATGAAGTAGAAACAAGAAGAAGATTGCATTAAATGAAAGATAGTAATGAAACATACACCAACTCTAATGATTAACACCTAAGTGTATATTAAACACTTAAACACACCTCACCATTGATGGATTACACTTCATTCTTAGGTGGGCATAAAGGGATCACTCCTAAAGTACCCAACCTTTCTTGCCAAAATGAAAAGACAAAATCTAGCGCGGAAGATGTGAAAGCTAAAGAACAATGGGAGAAAGTTGACGTTCAATTATATAGTCTCTTATGGCGATCTATTGATTCCAAGTTGATGCCCTTGTTTCATCCATTCCAGACATAATATTTAGAAGCAAGACTAAAGAAGCAAAAATCAGCAACTAAAGAAAGAGGAGATGAAGTAGAAACAAGAAGAAGATTGCATTAAATGAAAGATAGTAATGAAACATACACCAACTCTAATGATTAACACCTAAGTGTATTAAACACTTAAACACACCTCACCATTGATGGATTACACTTCATTCTTAGGTGGGCACAAAGGGATCACTCTTAAAGCACCCAACGTTTCTTGCCAAAATGTCAACAAGAGTGATTCCACACTCAATGATGACCCTAGTTTCAATGTCTTTTCCAAGACCTACACTACAATGGCTTTTCCAAGCCCTACCCTATGGAAAGAAAATACAATTTGAGTTTCACTCAATCAATTCTTTAAAACTTAGGAAAATAGAAGCCTAATTGTCTATTTATACTTATTACAAATAAAGACTAAAATATCCTTAATGAAGGATGCTCCTTTGGAGTGTAAAAGAGGAGTCTCAAAAGACCATAATACCCCTAAGTTGAGGTGCCTTTGGAGTGTATCGAAGGCTGCCTTGGAGTATATTCAAGGTCCCTCTTCTCATATTAGCAAGTACACTCCTTTGGATGAATGCCACATATTCTCACGAGCCTCCATCTTCATAAATGACACCTTGTGTGCTTGGACTTGATGAATGACGCCTCTTTCATGCTCTCAAAATCGAGGATGGTTCATTCTTCAAGGCTTATGGTCTTCGGGTTAGCATCAAGGCAAGCATCCAAGCAACCTTCCACACACGAGATTGCTTTATGTCTTGCTCAAAATGGGCCTTCCTTGCATATTCTTGTTCCCTCAGAGTGACCAAGTCTTGAGCCTTTAGGTGTTGGCCTCCAAAGAAGTCATCAAAAGCTAAGGCGACCATTTGACTTGTATCATCTGATACCAAATGATGCTAAAACAAAGCTATAACCGAAATTCAAGACTATAGAAGCAAAAAATCAGCAACTAAAGAAAGAGGAGATGAAGTAGAAACAAGAAGAAAATTGCATTAAATGAAAGATAGTAATGAAACATACACCAACTCTAATGATTAGCACCTAAATGTATATTAAACACTTAAACACACCTCACCAATGATGGATAACACTTCATTCTTAGGTGGACACAAAGGGATCACTCCTCAAGCACCCAACCTTTCTTGCCAAAACG
Organism: Capsicum annuum; assembly: GCF_002878395.1. Taxonomy (NCBI): domain Eukaryota; kingdom Viridiplantae; phylum Streptophyta; class Magnoliopsida; order Solanales; family Solanaceae; genus Capsicum; species Capsicum annuum. The sequence continues at coordinate 81,475,560 of NC_061122.1, forward strand.
TCAACAAGAGTGATTCCACACTCAATGATGACCCTAGTTTCAATGTCTTTTTCAAGACATACACTACAATGGCTTTTCCAAGCCTTACACTATGGAAAGAAAATACAATTTGAGTTTCACTCAATCAATTCTTCAAAACTTAGGAAAATAGAGACCTAATTGTCTATTTATATTTATTACAAACAAAGACTAAAATACCCTAAATGAAGGGTGCTCCTTTGGAGTGTAAAAGAGGAGTCTCAAAAGACCATAATACCCCTAAGTTGAGGTGCCTTTGGAGTGTATCGAAGGCTGCCTTGTAGTATATTCAAGGTCCCTCTTCACATATTAGCAAGTACACTCCCTTGGATGAATGCCACATACTCTCACGAGCCTCCATCTTCATAAATGGCACTTTGTGTGCTTGGACTTGATGAATGACGCCTCTTTCATGCTCTCAAAATCGAGGATGGTTCATTCTTCAAGGCTTATGGTCCTCGGGTTAGCATCAAGGCAAGCATCCAAGCAACTTTCCACACACGGGATTGCTTTATGTCTTGCTCAAAACGGGCCTTCCTTGCATATTCTTGTTCCCTCGGAGTGACCAAGTCTTGAGCCTTTAGGTGTTGGCCTCCAAAGAAGTCCTCAAAAGCTAAGGCGACCATTTGACTTGTATCATCCCCCCTTCTTGAAAAAAATTCGACCTCGAATCCAAACCTTGCAAAACCAAAGAAAGGACAAACAAATACAAACTCCTCATGGCATGAGGGTTAGGGTTAGCACAACAAATCATCTCAACATGCCAAGGTTGCACATATTTGCAATATAACCAAGAATCCTTTAAATTAAATATTAAAAGTTCAATGAAAGATGCACAAAGGATTTGGTTATGGGATTCACCAAAAGTGATACTTTGCTTGTCATGTAGACCAAGCAACAAGTTGGGTGCATCAACATCATCAATTCTATATTTGGCACCGGGGTCAAACGGGAAGAGTGGCCATAGACACAGGTCTAGACAATACTCCCATTTTCCATAGGCTTCACCCAAACTACACGACATACTCTCTACAATACATATCATCAAAAGCAAGTAGAGAGTAAAGAAAGTTATCACTCAAGTCAACTTCTACTAAGGTGTCTTCATGTATGTACTCACCACTAGTTTCAACATCATCACCATAAGTACTCTCAACAATAAGGTCACACATAGTAGAAAAAGTAATTTCAAAGCAATAGACACTTTCTCCTCTTATGAAAGATCCCTCAAGTAGACATATACCACCACAAAAATCAAAGGGATTATTGCTTAAGTCTTTACAAGAAGCAAGCAATTCATCCTCATAATTATCAAACAAAGGTGGGGTGTCATACAAAGAATCACATTCACAATCATTTTTCAAGGAAAAACCGCCTATTGGGTTCCTTAAATATTCAAGCATATCAAAGCATTCATCACCCAATTGGTTATTCATTTCCAAGACTACACATTCCTTACCCTTAAGAGTACTCTCATCTTTCAAGAAGTTATTTCCATCTTTAGGAGGAATGTTGTCACACCATAGTGGGTTAGCATATAGGGTATAGCCTCCAAAGCATCCTTTTCACCACTAGGCTCATTAGGAGTGTTTATATCATCTTTAAACAAGACATTATTCCTAAAGAGAGCATGATCTAATCCACAGGCAGATTCGGAACACGTGAGTTCTTCACTCTCTAAAAGATCTATCAAGTTTCAAAACGGTTTCAAGCACAAGCTTGTTCCGAGAATATCTCTCGGGTTCACTCCCATTTTGTTGACCAACCATTATCAAATTCTTCACTCAATTGAGTTCTATTAATTACAACACACATTACCTCAAGTGGTGGACAATTTTCACACACGAGTTGATCAACACAAGTTTCATAAGACGATGTATGTTCATTCAACACAATGGCTTCAACACTAGGTGGACACAAATCAATCTTACAAGAAGATTCAATTCGGTCATCAATAGGATCAACTAGTGTATCCACTCTCACAACATGTACAGGCGAAAAATCAATAGACGATGTACTTTCATTCATCACATTGGCTTCAACTCTAGGTGGACTTAAATTGATCTTACAAGAAGAGTCAATTCGGTCATCAATAGGATCAACTAGTGTATCCACACTCATAATATGTACATCATCATCAAGAGGCAAAGAGACAATAGACTCACAAATAGATAAGCTGCCACTCATGCTCAATGGGCTATTAGCCACACAATCATCGTTCACATGTACAAAAGTGTAAGAGTTTGCTATTTTACCTTTATGTTTCGAGCACATTCTTCTTTGTATTGGTTCAGATCATGGCAGCTCACTTTCTCCTTTGAGAATCTCGCATCACAAGGGAGTTTGTCAAGTCTTCTCCCTTCTATCACCTCTTCATCTCTTTTCCCAAAATTGGGATTTAGTGCAGGCGTATATCTTCAATAAAGCTATCACAATGGTCATTGATGCAATCAAACGTGGCACTAAAATTATTGGCAGCCATGGTACCTAAAAGAAAGAAACAAACCTACAAAACGAAATATCCTCACCAACTCTCTCACTCTCGGATTTTTACCTCATACTTGGTCTCACAAGTGTTGAAACTTTGGCATGTACTTGGCAAGTGAGTGAGAGATGATTCTACTTTGGCCCGAAGTGGATTTTCGTTTGACATGACTCAAAGAAAATTGCTTACGAACTTGAACTAACAAGTTACAACTAATTACAAACGATAAAAGCACAAAATAAACGTAGACACGAAACAAAGAACTCTAGACTAATTATCAACCTAGTAGGTAATTACTAGTTTGGTAATTAGTGGTAGAATCAACACAAAAGCAACTAGAAACAACAAATAGAAACTTAGAAATCTAATTTAGAACTCAATTTGGTCGTTCACAAAAGTGATGATGTGGCAGCTTGTGATTGGGCATCACTTTTTCAATTTTTTTTTTCAACTTCAAAATCTCTTGTTTCGGCCAAACACTTCTTTAGGGAAGAAGGATTTCGGTTTTAGAGGGAAAAATGAAGGTTTTGAAGCCTTTTTGGAGCTTCAAATGAATTCAAAATGAGTTGGTCACCCTTGTACTTTCAATTGTACTTGATTATTCCCTTTGTCTCTTCTTTCTTTTGGATGACAATGAATATGCCAAGGAATATTCTTTCACAAACAACAAGTACAATCTCTTTCTTCCCTCTTTTTGGATCAAACAAGCTCTTTGAATATTCTTCTTCCCTAAGATATGAAGATGATGGAAGAACAAGATGAATATTCAAGAGTTGACCAACAAGCAAATGAACCCTAATTTCAAATTTTCTTTTGGATCTAGGTTCCTTAGGCCAAGTCAAGCTCAATCAACAAAAAATCAGCCACAAATCACGTCACCAACACAAACCCAAAACGTCACCACCTCCAAAAAGCTTCAAACAAGCCACAACAATGGTGGATCTAGCTCAAAAACAACCAAATCTTGTTCTAAACTTAGATCTAGACCCTTTAAGTGCTAGAGAACAAGAATCTAACACTAGAAACTATCAAAACTAGCTAAAAATTAGTAGATCTAAGTTGTGAAATTTGGATCTACCAACAACAAGACAACACAATTTTTTTGAGTTTTTCGGATTTGACTCTTTTTTTGTGGATTGTTTTGACTCTAGACTTTTTTTTGTGAAAATTTTCTTAGATCCAAGACTTAAAGATGTGGGAACAACTCTAATACATGGCTTTGATACCAAATGATAGCTAAAACAAAGCTATAACCGAAATTCAAGGCTAAAGAAGCAAAAATCAGCAACTAAAGAAAGGAGATGAAGTAGAAACAAGAAGAAAATTGCATTAAATGAAAGATAGTAATGAAACATACACGATCTCTAATGATTAGCACCTAAGTGTATATTAAACACTTAAACACACCTCACCATTGATGGATAACACTTCATTCTTAGGTGGACACAAAGGGATCACTCCTCAAACACCCAACCTTTCTTGCCAAAATGTCAACAAGAGTGATTCCACACTCATTGATGACCCTAGTTTCAATGTCTTTTCCAAGACCTACATTACAATGGCTTTTCCAAGCCCTACACTAAGGAAAAAAAATACAATTTGAGTTTCACTCAATCAATTCTTCAAAACTTAGGAAAATTGAAGCCTAATTGTCTATTTATACTTATTACAAATAAAGACTAAAATACCCTTAATGAAGGGTGCTTTTTTGGAGTGTAAAAGAGGAGTCTCAAAAGACCATAATACTTGATACAAGTATGATCATGATCATGACACTTTTGAGTATTTTTGAAGACTAGTCACTAAAGGGCTCTTTTGTCATTTCTCTATTATTTATGATGTTGTATAAATAGAACCTTGCAGGGTTTATTTTCTTAGTTTATGCTTGATATTGAAGACACTACTCTTGTGGGAGAGAGTTCTCAAAACTGAAATTAGGGCATAAGGGTGGATTCTCTTGTGTGTTGCAAAGCTTGAGACTTTGGTGCTTTGAGAGGTGGATGCCCCTCTTGTGTCATTGTAAGAGTTAGGTGTTTGTTGTATGAAATGGTAAAGGTCCAAGAGTGATATTGCTCTTGGGTTGTTAAGACTACATCAACGCTTGTCTAACTATCTTTGTTTCATGTCCTAATATTGTAGTTTGTGTTGTTGTTCAAGACGTTTGGTTATTGTGGTTGTAACATTGTTGTTCTTCATTTTTATTGTCATAATATAGTTTGGTTTGCTGCTGGAAATTAGGTATTAAACACCTCATTACATGGTGTTCTTGAATCCGAGAGGGTCACCAAAAGAGGTCCATAGTTCCTTGAACTAGTGGACTATTTTGGTGTTTGTTTTCTTGTGTTCTTGGGTTGCCTTGTATCATTTGGTATCAAAACAAGGTTTGATTTTGTTCCAACAAAATCAATCTTGGGATTGTTATCTTGAAAATAAAAAAAAAAGTGAAAAGAAAGAAAAAGAAAAAAAGTTACTGTTCACGTTTTTAGGGTCTTTCAAAAAAACTTGATTTTTGTGTGTTTCTAGTGTTAGTTCCTTGTTCCTTAACACTATTAGAGTCTAGAAATTAAAAATCCCAACAAAAAAAAGCGTCAAAATCGAAAATCCCCCCCCCCCCCCCAAAAAAACTAAACCCGTTTTTGACCCTAGGTCAAATTTTGAGCTTTTGATTTTGTGATTTTCTTGTGTTTTTAGTGCTAGATTTGTGTTCTCTAACACTATAGGAGTATGGGGTTAGAATTTGAGCTAAATTGGAGGTTATTTGAGCCATCCACCATTGTGGGAGGTTGTTTTGAACTCACGTATGTTTTGTTTTGTAGAATTTGTATTGTATTGTTGTGTGTGGCATTGTGGACTGATTGAGTGTCTTGTTGGACCGTAACTTGAAGGGTTATTTTTGGTATAACCACAGTGGAACCCGAGGCTTCAAATGCTCAAACAATGGATAATAATGCCATCAATCTCATTTTGGCTCGCCTTGAAACTATGTTCCGAGATGTGGCTAGGTTGAATGTGGGTCTTGAGAAATTAGATATGGATGTGGCATCAATAAGTGGGAGATTAGAACGTGTGGAAAGCCAAAGTAGTCGACCTTCCACACCTCAAAACAATTTCCTAACTAATACTCACGGGACCATGCACCAAATGCTATATCCACCAATTGCCACAAATCCAACCAATCTCTACTCCCGAAGCCAATAACAAGATAGACCAAACCATTCTCCACTCCACCAAGTCCAACAAGAAGGGCTTGGAACCCAAATACCACCACCAAACCCGAACCCTCTCATCCAAACTCCACTTGACCAAAGACATCACTATCCAAATTCAATCCCTCCACTACAAGCTCCATTTAACCCAAATAGACCCATCTATGTTGAGGGCTATGGTAGGGGAGAACAACATGGTGGTTATGGGCCGTATGATGATGTTTACTTGAGGGAAGAAAGAATAAGGGGCAGACATGGGGAGTTAGACCGAGAGGTGAGATATGGCCATCCAAACCGAGATGTAGGTCTCAATTCCATCAAAGTGAGCCTTCCTGTTCTCAAAGGTGAGAGTGATCCTGAAGCCTATCTTGCATGGGAGTCGTCTTGTGACAAGATCTTCCAACTTAATGATCTCACCGAAGAAAAGAAAAGTTGCTATGCTATAGCTCACTTCGAAGGGTATGCTAATACATGGTGGTAGTATGTTAAATGGTTTGGGAATGAGATGATTGGGGGATAACCTCCTCCTTGGTTTCGGTTGAAGAACCTTATGCGGCAACGGTACTTGCCCGAGACTTATAGGCATGAGCTTCTTGCTAAATTGTATAATTTGAGGCAAGGGAGCAAGAGTGTCATGGCTTACTATGATGAATTTCAACAATTAATGTTGAAACTTGACCACCGAGGCGAGCAAGTAAGTCATGACATTGTGCGCTTCAAGGTTGGGTTAAACAAGGACATCTCCACTCGCATGACGCTTCACAAATTCGACACCGTAGATGGCATCTTCCACGCAGCTTTAGAGGTTGAGAGGGAGCTCAAAGAGAACTTATTCATGGCTACCCAACCCGAGGCTACTAAGGGTTTCCAAAAACATCCTCCAAGGTATGAAGGTAAATTGAATTCTACTTCCAATCCCAAGGGGTTTCAATGCTTCAAGTGTCAAGGGTGGGGGCACAAGGCTAGTGAGTGCCCAAATTGGCGGAATATGATCCTAAGGAGGGGTGGATTGTACTATCTTGGAGAAGAGGTGGGCATTGAATCGGTTAAGAATGATGACAAATCGCAAGATGGAGAGCAAAAAGAAGCCGAAGTGCAAAATGAAGAGTATGGAGTAGATGTGTGGCTGGAAGAAGGAGATTGTGAAGTGCCTTTGTAAAAGAGGTGAGCCCGTGAATTTGTGGTCAAATTTCTCTCAAGATGGAGAGGATGATACAAGTATGATCATGATCATGACACTTTTGAGTATTTTTGAAGACTAGTCACTAAAGGGCTCTTTTGTTATTTCTCTATTATTTGTAATGTTGTATAAATAGAACCTTGTAGGGTTTATTTTCTTAGTTTATGCTTGGTATTGAAGACACTACTTTTGTGAGAGAGAGTTCTCAAAACTGAAATTAGGGCATAAGGGTGGATTCTCTTGTGTGTTGCAAAGCTTGAGACTTTGGTGCTTTGAGTGGTGGATGCCCCTCTTGTATCATTGTAAGAGTTAGGTGTTTGTTGTATGAAGTGTTAAAGGTCCAAGAGTGAATATGCTCTTGGGTTGTTAAGATTACATCAACACTTGTCTAACTATCTATCTTTGTTTCTTGTCCTAATCTTGTAGTTTGTGTTGTTGTTGTTCAAGCCATTTGGTTATTGTGGTTGTAACATTGTTGTTCTTCATTTTTATTGTCATAATATAGTTTGGTTTGCTGCTGGAAATTAGGTGTTAAACACCTCATTACATGGTGTTCTTGTTGTGTTCTTGAATCCGAGAGGGTCACCAATAGAGGTCCATAGTTCCTTGAACTAGTGGACTGTTTTGGTGTTTGTTTTCTTGTGTTCTTGGGCTGCCTTGTATCAATACCCCTAAGTTGAGGTGCCTTTGGAGTGTATCCAAGGCTGCCTTGGAGTATATTCAAGGTCCCTCTTCACATATTAACAAGTAAACTCCCTTGGATGAATGCCACATACTCTCACGAGCTTCCATCTTCATAAATGGCACTTTATGTGCTTAGACTTGATGAATGACGCCTCTTTCATGCTCTCAAAAACGAGGATGGTTCATTCTTCAAGGCTTATGGTCCTCGCATTAGCATCAAGGCAAGCATCCAAGCAACCTTCCACACACGGGATTGCTTTATGTCTTGCTCAAAATGGGCCTTCCTTGCATATTCTTGTTCCCTTGGAGTGACCAAGTCTTGAGCCTTTAGGTGTTGGCCTCCAAAGAAGTCATCAAAAGCTAAGGTGGCCATTTGACTTGTATCAATACACTAATGATATATCTCGTTTTTATGATGTGATATCTCGAATGACCAACTTGAAGAAACAAGAATCCAATATGTCTACTTACTTAGGACAAGTACAAGCAGTCATGAAAGAATTTGATACATTGATGCCCGTCATTGCGGATGTGGAAAAACAATAAGAGCACAGACAAATGTTGTTTTTAGTTTTTACACTTGCTGGACTTTCTACTGACCATGATGCTGGACATAATCAGATTTTAGCTAGTCCTATGCTTCCTACAATTGATGAGTTATTCTCTCATCTGCTTCGTCTTGCCGCACCTCCCATTTTCAAAGTAATTTCATCACCCATTCTTTCTTGCATCTCAAACCATAGAAAAACGAACATATCAGCCTATGGAAAATCGACGAGGAGGAGGTTGTTCTGGAAAATCTCGATCGAAGTGTAGTTATTGTCATAAAGTTGGACACACTCAGGGCATATGTCATAGTTTACATAGTCCACCACTCAGTTATGATCCTATTGCTGTAAAGGAATATAATGAGTTCCTTCGGAATAGAGCATGTAAGCAGATATCTCCACAACCTAATTGACCATCCAATAATGCTCATATTGCCCAAACAGAATATGATGAGTTCCTTCAGTATCGAGTAAGTAAGCAGACGTCTCCACAAGTAGCCTCGGTTGCCCAGCCTGATGCTTCTGTTGATGGTAATCATTTTGCTTGTGTTTCACAGTCTAGTACTCTTGGATCATGCTTTGTCGACTCAGGTGCTTCGCATCATATTTCTGGTAACAAATCACTTTTGTCTGATATTGTTTATTCACAATCTCTTCCTGCTATTACTTTAGCCAATGAGATTCAAACAAAACCAAAAGGAATTGGACAAGCCAAACCCCTATCTTCTATCACTCTAGACACTGTTCTTTATGTCTCTGGTTGTCCTTTTAATCTTACATCTGTTAGTCGTTTGACACGTGCCTTTCATTGTAGCATAACTTTTTTTGATGATTCTTTTCTAATGTAGGATCACAGTACGAGACAGACGATTGGCACAGGACATGAATCACAAGGCCTTTTCCATCTTACCTCTTCAAATTCCTTCACAGCATGCTCCGTTGCAGACCCTCCAGACCTGATTCACAAACGTTTGGGACATCAGAGTCTATCCAAGCTGCAAAAGATGATGCCAAGTTTGTCTAGTTTATCCATATTAGATTGTGAGTCATGTCAACTTAGGAAACACACCCGTGCTACTTTTTCACATAGTTTTGAGAGTCGTTCAGAGTCTATTTTCTCATTAGTTTATTATGATGTTTGGGGTCCTAGTAGAGTTAGTTCACCCTTAGGTTTTCGTTATTTTGTTAGTTTCATTGATGATTTTTCAAAATGCACTTGGGTTTTCTTAATGAAAGATGTTTTGAGATTTTTTTTATATTCAAAAATTTTTGTGCTGAAATAAAAACTCAATTTGGTGTTTCTATTCGTACTTTTCGTAGTGATAATGCCTTAGAATAGTTATCCTCTCAGTTTTGGGAGTTTATGTATCATCAAGGAATTATTCACCTGGCGTTTTGTCCATACACCCCTCAGTAGAAAGGTATAGCAGAAAGGAAGAATAGGCATCTTCTTGAGACTGCCGCACTCTTCTCATTGAATCCTATGTACCGCTGCATTTTTGGGGCGATGCAGTCCTTGCACCTTGCTAGCTAATTAATAGAATGCCATCGTCTTCCATTCAGAATCAGGTTCCCTATTCCATATTATTTCCTCAGTCATCTCTCTACTCTATTCCCCCTCGTGTCTTTGAGAGCACATGCTTTGTTCATAACTTAGCCCCTAGAAAAGATAAATTAGTCCCTCGTGCTCTCAAGTGTGTGTTTCTTGGTTACTCTTACGTTCAAAAAGGGTATCGTTGTTATTCATCCGATCTTCATCGCTACCTTATGTCCGCCGGTGCCACCTTTTTTGAATCTCAACCTTACTATACATTTTCTGATCATCTTGATATTTCTAAGGTCTTAACCGTATCTCCAAATTTACCTATACCAACCTTTGGGGAATCAATGCAGTGTCACCACTTCTACATCTCCAGCTGCAGTGCCACCACTTCTGACTTATCATCGTCGTCCGCGTCCAGCATTAGTCCCAGATGATTAATGTCATGCGCCGGATGCTGCTCCTACTGCGGACTTGCCTCCTCCTAGTCAATCAGTTGCACTTCAAAAAGGTATGCGTTCCACTCGTAATGCTAATCCACATTATACTTTCTTGAGTTATTGTCGTCTATCATCATTATGCTTTTGTATCATCTTTGTCCTCTGTTTCTATCCTTAAGACTATAGGTGAAGCACTTTTTTATTCAGGATGGAAGCAAACTATGATAGATGATATGTCTGCTTTGCATACAAGTGGTATTTGAGAGCTTGTTTCCCTTCTTGCAGGTAAATCTACTGTTGGTTGTTGTTGGGTTTATGCGGTCAAAGTTGGTCCAGACGATCAGGTTGATCGGCTTAAGGCTCGCCTTATTGCCAAAGGGTACACACAAATAGTTGGGCTTGATTATAGTGCTACTTTTTCTCCCATGGCTAAAATAGCATCTGTCCGTCTTTTTTTATCTATTGCTGCTGTTCGTCATTGGCCTCTTTATCGGTTAGACATTAAGAATGCTTTGCTGCACGGTGATCTTGAGGAAGAAATCTATATGGAGCAACCACCTGGTTTTGTTGCTCAGAGAAAATCTAGTAGCCTTGTATGTCGATTGCGCAGACAGTCTCCTTGAGCCTGGTTTGGAAAGTTTAGCTCTGTAATTCAGTAGTTTGGCATGATTCATAGTGGAGCTGATCACTCAGTGTTTTATCAGCATTTTGAACCAAATCTGTGTATTTATTTGGTTGTTTATGTTGACGATATTGTTGTCACTGACAATGATCAAGATGGTATTACTAAGTTGAAGCAACATCTCTTTCAGCATTTTCAAACTAAAGACCTCAGCAGACTGAAATATTTTTTAGGTATGAGGTTTCTCAGTCTAGATCAGGTATTGTTATTTCTCAACGCAAGTACACCTTAGATATCCTTGACGAGATAAGAATGATGGGATGTAGACCTATTGACACTCTTATGGATCCGAATGCTAAATTTTTGCCAGGACAGTGGGAGCCACTTAGTGATCCTGAAAAGTATAAGAGGTTAGTTGGAAAGTTGAATTATCTCACGGTGACTAGACCTGACATATCCTTCTCTCTGTGTGTTGTAAGTCAGTTTATGACTTCCCCCGTGATAGTCATTGGGATGCAGTTGTTCGTATTCTGCGATATATAAAGTCAGCTCCAGGTAAAGGATTACTCTTTGAGGATCAAGATCATGAGTATATCATTGGATATACAGATCCTGATTGGGCGGGATCACCCTCTAATAGACGCTCTACATCCGGATATTGTGTTTTAGTTGGAGGTAATCTGGTGTTCTGGAAGAGCGATAAATAGAGTGTGGTTGCTCGATTTAGTGCAGAAGTAGAATATCGAGCAATGGTGGCAACTTGTGAGCTAGTTTGGATCAAACAACTGTTGAGAGAACTAAAATTTGCAGAAATCGGTAAGATGGAACTTGTATGTGATAATCAGGCAGCCCTTCATATTGCATCAAATCCAGTGTTTCATGAGAGGAATAAACACATAGAGATTGATTGTCACTTTCAGAGAAAAAAATACTCTCAGGAGATATTGTTACAAAGTTTGTGAAGTGGAGTGATCAACTTGCAAATATTTTCACCAAGTCCCTCACCGGTCCTCGTATTAATTACATTTGTAACAAGCTAGGTACAAATGACTTTTATGCACCAGCTTGAGGGAGGAGTGTTAGAATATGAGTAGCAGTAATAGGGATAGTATATAAAATCCTACTTGGCAAAGGACTATAATGTAATGTCTATAAATAGGGTCCGGATGTAATTATGTAAATACACAATTTTCAATAATATTTTTTTCTCCATTAATTCTCACACTGCTCACATTGCTCATACTACGTCTTTATTAGACATATATCACTTAGTATTTGTTTGAGTGCCTTGAATCTACTAATAATTGCCAGCTAAATTAAGTCTAATCTGGGAGTTATAATTAGTGGTGTTAAATGAACAGGTAGGATCAAGATTGGACGGGTCAAAGTTTACAACAGGTTGAACAGAAGTTAAGATCTTAGTCTAACCTATTCAAAGTTTGTTCATAGCTGTATAAGTTGGGTCAGATTAATGTTGTGTCTAGTCATATCCAACTTGCGCAACTCAAAACCACTTCTTAAACTATTTCTTTTTGCAGCTGAAATAAATTCTCTCTATCTACTTATTTCATTTGATTATTTTAATTTACTAGTTAGAGAGTTAAGTGACTTATTGAGTCCTATTAGCTAAGCCTTCAAATATGGCTTGAGAATCAACCTTTTGGTTATATTTTTTCTTTCCAATTTTAGCCCAAAACTTTAATGGGTCACTTCGTGCTCAACCCATTATGATCTGTTGTTGGTTTATCAATCACCAATTTGTCAAACTTGGGGCTGGTTACATAAAATTGGGCTAGTGACACTCCTAGTCATACTTTGGAACTTGGGGTATGTTTTTAAATTTGACTTTATCTATTCATTGGTTCTGTTGTCCACTGTTGATTAAAGTGTTGTACATCGTTCTGATATGTTGTTTGTGTAAACTGTGGTGGACAAATGTAAAAATGTTATCATTATTTTGTACCTACAGCTGTGGAAGCAGCCTCTTACAGAAATGCAAGGTAAGGTGGTGTACAGTAGACCCTTGTGGTTCGTCTATTTTTCGGATCCCACGTATTGCAGGAGCTTTAGTGCACTGTACTGCCTTTTTTATCTTTTTGTACTTACAACATGTCTCATGATACAATCTTTACTGAAGCTTTTTGTCTGACGTTAGAGTGCAGGATGTTGCTGAACTACTAGGGATGATGGTTGAGGATCACAAATGTTTGCAACCAAACGTGAGAACCTATGCGTAAGAAACTTTCTTTTATTCTATCTTCAATAAGTTTTCTGTAGCATGAGCATTTCCTTGTTTTTAGAAATTAATATTTTGATTATTCATCTTGAAATGTCTAAATTTCCATGGTGCAACAAGATTGTGGTATGAGCCACTATGACCCAACACATTTCTTGAATCCATTTTCCCAGTTTGTACCTCTTTCATGAAAAGCTTAATTTTTTTTTTGGCACAATTAAGTGGCTTTGGTCAACGATGGTAGACTAGGGTCTTGTTCTCGGTTGGGGACAAGGACTACTATTGCTTGTGTTCAAGAAACGAAATGGTAGGTACTAAAGCGCGGGATGTGGACATGTATAAGTTGTGGTACTCAAGAGGTTTGAGGAAAAGAAATGGGGCAGGAATGTTAGTAGTTGGAGAGCTAAGGGAACTAATAGAAGAGGTTAGGAGGGTAAACGATAGGATGATGACGATTAAGTTGGCCGTTGGAGGGTCTACTTTGGACGTTATTAGTGCTTGCACTGAAAATAGGTTTGGATGCGGAGGACTGAAGAGCTTTTGAGAGGTTTGGGACGAGGTAGTTAGACGTATGCCACACATTGAAAAGCTTTTCATAAGAGGAGATTTCAAAAGGCAATTGAGCAATTTGTGCAAGGTTATGACAATGTGCAAAGAGGCTTTGGTTGAAGGAGGAATCCCACTTTTGAATTTTGCAAGAGCCTTTTGGTTGATGTTAGCCAATTTGAATTTCTCGAAGGAGGAGCATTTGTTTACCTACCGTAGTATGATAACCAAGATTCAGATAGACTATTTGCTCTCGAGGAAGGGTGATAAAGATCTTTGTAAAGACTGTACGGTTATCTCGAGTAAGAATCTTATGATCCAACACAAGACTTAGTGATGAATTTAGAGATCAAAACGGAGATGAAAAAGAAGGTTGTGGATGACCGACCAAGAATCAGATGGTTAGCCTGACTATGGCTAGTGCTCTGGAGATAGAGGAGAAGTTGATGGCTATGGGGGCTTAGGGAAGTAGCGCGGATGCATAAAGTATATTGGTTAAGATTTCTAATTGCATTAGGGAAGTGGCTAAAGGGATATTGGAGGGCTTCATGGAGAAGTCCAAGAGAAGGGAAGTAGCGCGGAGTTGATGGAAATTAAGGACAAGGAGGAAAAGAAGACGTATAGGTAAGATATAAGATGGCAAGAAAGGAGGCTAACTTAGTTGTTACAACGGCAAAAATGACAACTTTTGAAAGCTTATATGTGGATTTAGTGGATAAGGATGGAGATAAAAAGTTGTATAGGTTAGCCAAGGCAAGAGAGAGGGTTCATGACCTGGACCAAATTGAGTGCATCGAGGATGAGGACGGGAAAGTACTGGTGAAGGAGGCACTCATTAGACCGAGGTGGCAATCATACTTCTATAACTTCCTGAATGAAGAGGGGGACAACGACATTGTGCTGGGGGATTTAGAGAACCGTGAAAGGCTTCACGATTGTGGGTATTATAGGCATATAAAGGTTGAAGAAGTTAAGGGTGCAATTCGTTGGATGCGTAGGGATAGAGTGACCGTATTAGATGAGATCTCAGTGGAATTTTGGAAGAACGCATATAGGGTAGGTAGGAAGTTGCTGACTAAGTTGTTCAATATCGTTTTCAAGATGGCAAAGATGCCCAAAAAATGGAGATAGAGTTCTATAGTTCTGTTGTACAAGAACAAGGGTGGCATTTTGAGTTGTTGCAACTATATGGGTATCAAGTTGCTAAGCCACACTATGAAGGCGTTGGAGAGGTTGTGGAGATGAGGTGAGGAGGGCATGGCTATTTCCTAGAACCAGTTTGGATTCATATCGGGGCTCAACTATAGAAACCATTCATCTCGTACGGAGACTGGTGGAGTAGTATAGGGAGAGTAAGGACTTACACATAGTGTTCATCTAACTAGAAAAAGCTTATGACAAAGCCCCTAAGGAAGTTCTATGGAGGTGCTTAGAGGCTAGAGGTTTACTTGTGGTGTACACTAGGGCGATGAAGGACATCTACGATGGAGCCAAGACTCGGGTAAGGAAACTGAGGAGACTTGGAGCACTTCCCAATTTTGATAGGTTGAACTAAGTATCAGGCCTTACCCATTTCTGTTTGCCTCGCTGATGGTTATATTGACGCGTCAAATTCAAGGTAAGGTGCCGTGGTGTTGTTATTTGCGGATGCCATAGTTTTGATTGACGAAATAGTGACGGGGTTAACACTGAGATGGAGGTTTGAAGAAAGACCCTGTAGTCTAAAGGGTTCAGGTTGAGTCGGACCAATATAAGAATACTTGGAGTGCAAGATCAGTAACGTAACACAATATAAGAATACTTGGAGTGCAAGATTAGTAACGTAACACATTACACATGAGGCTGAAGTGGAAGTGAGGCTTGATATAAAGGTCATCCAAAAAAAAAGGAAGTTCTAAGTATTTTAGGTCTATTATTCGGGAAAATGGGGAGATTAACGAGGATGTCTCTTACCGTATTGGTGCAGGGTGGATGAAATAGAGGTTCACTACTAGAGTCTTGTGTGATAAGAAGGTTTCACCTAAACTTAAAGGCATGTTCTATATAGTGGTGGTTAGACCAACTATGTTATATAGGGTGCAGTGTTGGCCAGTTAAGAACTCTCGCATACAGAAGATGAAAAATAGCGTAGATGAGGATGTTGTGATAAATGCATGGGCATATTAGGAGAGATATGATTAGAAATGAGGATATTTGGGACAATGTGGGGGTTTGGTGGAGGACAAGATGCGAGAAACGAGGTTGAGATGGTTCGGATATATGGTGAGGAGATGCATGGATGTCCCAGTGCAGAAGTGTGAGAGGTTGACTATGAATGGTTTCAGGAGAGGTAGAGTAAACCGAAGAAGTACTGGGGAGAGGTGATTGGACAGGACATGAAGCAATTTCAACTTCTTGATACAATCCAAAATACGAAAGGAAAAAATAAAACGAAAATAAAGGATAAATGATAGAATTGAAATGTGAAAAAAATAAAGGATAGAGATAGACATAGAAAGATAGACCCAAGAAGATAAGAAAAAGGACAATCGAAGGATATTTCAAATCCAACGACCTTCCTTAAGGTTATCAATAAACACTTACCACTTACAATGACCACGAGGGAATCAAAACTCCTTTGTAGCCACTGTTTCTAAGCGATAATCAACATTGGCTTTTCTAAGCTGTCACACTCTCAAAAGAGTTTCATAAATTCAGTAGTCATAAAAATCTACCTAAGAAAATGAAAGACAAGCTATTTATAGTCTAGTCTAGGCCTTATTACAAATGGGCCCAAAAGTGACCTTATAAGGGAAAAAACCCACTTTGGTGAAGCACTTCTTCATAGCTAAATGTGTTGGCGATGCGTCAATCATGCCTTGGCATCGCCAAATCAACCAATGAGGTCCTCAGTTTGTGTAGTGGTCTTGAGCATCACCAATGATGTTGGTGCTACGCCAAATTCCCTACCTATAGCCGAATTGTACAGAATGCAATCCTTGGCCTTGGTGGCCTCCAATGCCCTTCCATGCTCCAAGCCCCCTTCCAAACACGGTATTGCTCATTCAAGGTCTCAAAAAGGGTCCTCCAAACATGTTCTTATGTCCTTAGGATGTCCATGGCTTAGATCCAAGGGGCAGAGTATCTTTAATTACGGGAGTACTCAAAGGGGAAGAAAAAGCAATATCTAAACAAGTAACACCTTCTTTCTCAAGGGAAGGATCCCCAATTTGACACAAACCACCACTAACCTCAAGAAGATCATGACTCAAGTCACTTTAAGAATCAATAAATTCATCAAATAAAGATGGGGTGTCATACAAAGGATCACAACCAAAATCATTTTCATAGGAACAATCACTAGTTGGGTTTCTCAAATATTCAAGCAAATCAAAGCTATCTTCACCCAAATTAAGAAGGACTGACGACTCGATTATAAACAAAAGGACTTGAATTAAGAAGTTAACTACGAAGTTAAAGCTAGAAAAACACAAAAGAAACGGACTAAGAAAGAAAAATGCTCAAGAACTAACTAACAACTAAGAAGGATAACTACTAGTTGGGAATTAGTTTAAGAATCAAAGAAGATGAATTAGAATCAAAGGAATGAAGCTAGGAATTAAAATTCGAGATTGGGTGAAAAAGAGAAGACCTTAGTGTTTGAAACCATGTTGCATTGCCGGAACTCACTTGACCATCGCCGAAATGGCCTTAGCCTCGCCAGTTGATGGTGTGGTTCACCAAAATGGACAGTAACCAAGGGTGGTGACACGACCAGACCCCGGGCTTTGTCGTAATGGGTATCCCAAGTCCAACCAGGACCAGAGACTGCCCCCTGTTACCCAATCCAACCACCTATATCCAGCCTTAGATGGGCTGAATTTCGAACATATAACAAGATAGCGTTATTGTTCTCATTAAGGCTCTGGGATAGGGTCACAACTGTGACCGACCCAACCTAGTCCAACCGTACCACACCAACCGCCCAACCATACCAAACCAAACCATAGACCATGAACCAAAGGGAATACCAAAACATAATATGAAAATCAATCCCAAAATGTAATAGGATGGAACAACTAACAATATCGTCCAATGATGTCAGCCCACCGGCTTATTCCAATGCCAAGGCCGATACCTCTATCGATCCCGCCATACCAACCCCCAGAAGTACCACAAAGCCTCTATCCAAAAGAGTAAACAAATCCAATTGCGACATGCCCCCAACCACGGCCAAAACCAATATCCAAAATAAAAAAGAAGTGTTTAAAGAAATCCATAACATGAAATGATGCCTTTCGAAAGGGATGGAAGCTCACCACTTCAGTCCAAATGCTGATACCAAATCTGCGTGCTAAATAGGAGGAGTAGAGTGATCGGTTCCTGCATAGCATGGGTATACAGCCGCCGACGGGGTTAGCGAATGACCTCTAGCATGAATCTCAGGATAAGGATAAAATAATGCCAGTTATAAAACCAAGTGAAATCATCCATAATGCATACAACTATACGTATATAAGTGTTGGGAAAGAAAACAGGGTTTAGCATGCATTTAAAACCTTTATATCTGGACTGTGTAGCTTTGCCGTCCTAACCACCCACGGGCCATATGGGTTCAGCTCCCCCTACTGAAAGGGCCTCAGTGCGTGTAGCCGCACGACCGGGGATTGGGATGACTAGTACATCCCCCAATATAAATGTTACACACGCACGTGGACATCAACACCCCTCATATCGGCACATACGAGTTTTCGGTTTTGGTCCCCCTGGGATTGCCACCTTCCATGACTTAGCTACAGACCCCGCCATTAATGCCCAATTAAAATCATGTCCAAACAATCCATTTACCATTTATTAACAAGGCCAATATTGGTGGTGTGATCATACCACCCTTTACTTGCAAGTAATATCCATACCAAACCATTTAGTTTAAGGGGACCTTAGGTGCTGTTTCAATTACCATATTAAATCCACTTGGGAGACTTCCATGTTCTCCGCAAGCATAACCAGTTAGCCTTTAGCCTTTTCAAACCATTTAAACCATGCATAAATCCTTTATCCAGTTTAAAATATGCAAGAGATCCATTAAAAGAAGTCAATGCAATAAACATGTCTTTATATGCATTTTATCAAACACCTTGGGGGAATAATACAACCAAAACCAATTCCAAAGACCATTAAACTATTACCATGCAATCCAATTATCCAAAACCACCGTTGATGCATATAAAAGTATTAAGTAAAACCATAGGAAACCATACCCAAGCATTACATATCAAAATCCCCAAATAATAGTTGAAAACCATAATCATGAAATAGTAAAACCATGAAATCAATCATATAAACCATGCCTCTAGTTGAAATTACAATGAGTGAAGAAAATCATGCCTTATACCGAAGAATTGATGGAAAGAAATCACCAAGACAAGCCCCAAAGCAATCCACAAGTTAAAACCCTAGCCTTCTTGCCCCAAAAGCTCTTGAAAGAATTATGAGATGTTTTGGAATAGTTTCTAAGTGTTAATGAATAGAATAATAGGGTAAATAACCTCCAAAGTGTATTAGAAGTCGTGGGTCCTAATTAAGGTAAGTAGGGAAATGTCCAGAATACCCTCACTTAAATCCCTTAAAAACTCATTACAGGGATACAACTGACCTATACGAGTCATACCCTTCTATATGATTGGTACCCGCCACTCGTATCCAAGCCTCAACCCTTGGATCAAACACTGTCCAGTATACGACTCATCCAACCAAGTCGTAACCATAGCATACGATCTGTACTCATAACCCGTATCCCTGGCAGAATAAAATACTAGGAGGGTCAAACACTGCCCACCATATGAGTCCTTGATACGACTCATACCAAGCCCTATGACTCATACCCTTAAGTCGTACCCATTCCAGTAGCCAAAACTATCCCACCAACTAACACTGGTCAGCATATGACCGGACCATACCACTCGTACCCCAGCATACGGCTCGTACCCATGAGTCATATTGGGTCTGGAGAACGGAATTCCAGGAAATTTTCTAATGGTCAAAACCCAGGATATTTCAGGTGGGTTTGGCGATGGAGTGAATGTTATCGCCAAAAAGAACTTTACATCGCCTAATTGCTCTTTAGCATCGCCAAAATGCATTTTCCATCGCCTAATTGCTCTTTAGCATCGCCAATTTGGACAAAACTTGGTGTCTGAAATTTGTGCGATGTCCGTGACAATTTTGTGTTGCACCAATCAATATGACCGAGCTCTTTTAGTATGCCAAAATGAGCAACAACTCAAGCTGAAGAGGATTTCTATGCACCTTTTGTGGTGACCCTGTACTTCTTTCTTTGTCTTTTCCTCTTTTTGAATATTCCCTTTTGTACCAACACCCAAACACTTTTCTTTTCCTTTCTTTTTTGATCTAAGACACCTTTTTGAATATTCTTCTTCAAGACATGAAGAATATGAAGAACACTCAAGAACACTATGAACTCCAAAGTTCACAACTATTTTGTTTCAACCTGGAATTCGATAAAATTTGAGATCTAAGCTCCCCTCGTCATGGGTAACAACCTCTAACAATTTTTAACCTTCAATTCCAAGCTAAAATTTCCAGATTTAGAAACCCATTTGCAATTTTCTTCAAGTCATTAAGAACTCCATGAACATGACGAACACCCAAACAAAACCCTAATGGATTTCTGAAAGTTAAGATACTGCAAAAGTGTATGAATTATTCATAAAATTGTACAGTATTTATAAGAGAAAAGTAAGATCAAAATGAACTAATCTATCCCTGATTCTTGGGAGATTCTCAAATCAAGGGATTTCCCTCAATCTATTTCCTAAAATAATATATTTTCCTAAGATACATGCTATCCCATATTTATAGGAGCTGATTACAGTCAACCTGTTAGCTGATTTGTGGAGCAGATTTGATTGAAATTTGCCAATCATTGTGGAGCAGATTCTGCCTTAATCTGTCAGCTCATTCGACACTTTTCCTCAAGTTGGCATGTAAATATCGAACATGCCTAGCTTGTTAACAAATGACTCAAAGGTGGTTCTGAAGAGGACTTTATGAAAATATCTGCTACTTGTTCAGTTGTTGGAACGAAAGGGATGCACACACTTCCATCTTCAATCTTCTCTTTAATGAAGTGTCTGTCTACTTTTAACATGCTTTGTTCTGTGATGTTGAACTGGATTATGAGCAATGCTTATGGCAACTTTATTGTCACAGTACAACTTCATTGGCAAACTCATGTCTTCTTAGTTCTTTCAAAAATTTCTTGAGCCACAACATTTCACAAATTCCATGTGCCATGGATCGATACTCAGCCTCAGCACTACTTCGAGCCACCACGTTTTGCTTCTTACTCTTCCATGTTACTAAATTTCCCTTAACAAATGTACAATATCCAGATGTAGACCTTCTATCAATAAAAGAACTAGCCCAGTCCGCATCTATTGATAGACCTTCTATTAATAGAAGAAATAGCCCAGTCTGCATATCTTTGACTTGTACTTCTCTTCAAAACCTGGTGGGGGATCCATATAGACTTCTTTCTCTAGTTGCCCATTAAAGAAAGCATTCTTCACATCCAACTGTTGAAGAGACCAGTCAAGGTTTAGTGCGACTGTTAACAGAACTCTAATTGAGTTTAGCTTAGCTACTGGAGCAAACATCTCAAGATTGTCAATGCCATATGTCTGCATGAACCCCTTAGCTACTAGGTAGGCCTTATACCTCTTCAAGGATTCGTCTGACTTGAATTTGATGGTGGACACCCATTTGCAGCCTACTGGTTTCTTTCCCTTAGGCAAATCTACCAACTCCCATGTCTCATTTTTTTCAAATGCTCGCAATTCCTCCAAAACAGCCTACTTCCACTCGGGAACTCGTAGAGCATCCTGCATATTTTTTGGGATCTCCACACTAGAAAGTGGTGAAGTAAACGCCGAATAACTAGGAGACAACTTTTTATAGGAAACAAACATAGAAATAGGATATTTAGTAACATTTCTGACACCTTTGCGTTTTGTAATAGGTATGTCCAAATCTGACAAGAATTAGAAATAGAATCAGTTGGAGGATTACATTGAATTCCAGGAAGGTCTTGCGGAGGTGACTTTTGACAATGTTGAGGATCGTTGGTCTTTTTTTCTTGAGTTGGTTCCTTCTCGAATACACCAGTATTTGTTTTGTTTGTTCTCTGTTCCCATTTTTATTTTTGTCATTTGAAGGCTCTACAGGTTCAATATCAAAGTTTTTATCATTTAAGCCACTTAAGTCCCTATCATCTCTCAAATCACTGTCTTTTTCATCTCTTGCATCGCACCTATTCATATCTTCTCCAAGATCCCTCACATTAGTATTTATTGTAAAATCTAGCCCATCATTTGCCTGATGTCTAGTTTTCTCAATATCCCAAAAAGACGAATCTTCACCTACGTAGTACTCCCCATGAAGATGAGTAGTAAAATAGAGTTGAGATTCAAAGAAAGTTAGATCCATTGTGACAATTATCCTCCTCGACTGAGGATCATAACACTTATATCCTTTTTGATTTGGAGCATATCCTACAAAATACACTTCTAAGCCCTTGGTTCGAGTTTACTGCAATTATGAACTTGAATAAAGGTTGTACACCCAAACACTTTCAATGGCAGATTTGTAGTTAACCTAGAACTAGGAAAACTCTCTCTGAAAATGTTAAAAGGTGTTTTAAATTTGAGAGGACGAGATGACATCCTATTAATAAGATAAGTAGCAGTCAAGAGAGCCTCTCCCCAAAGGTATTGTGGAACCTTACTGGTAAACATTAAGGCCCTAATTACCTCTAACAGGTGCCTATTCTTTCTTTCTGCGATGCCATTATGTTGAGGTGTATTCGGATAGAGCTTTGGTGTACTACCTAGTTTTTTTGAAAAAACTTCCTCATTGTTCATTAAAAAATTCCCGACCATTGTCACTTCGAAAAATTTTTATTTTCTCATTAAACTGTGTTTCCACCATTACATAGAAAGTCTCAAAACACATTTTTAACCTCAGATTTGTCCTTCAATAAAAAAACCCAACTTAGTCTAGTATGATCGTTTATAAAAGTTACAAACCATCATTTTCTGGACATTGTTGAAATTCTAGACGGTCCCCAAGCATCACTATGAATCATCATAAACGGTTTAGAAGCCTGATACTTTTGAGAGGGAAAAAACGATCGGTGATGCTTAGCCAATTCACAAAATTCACACTGGAATAAGGACAAATTTTTATTTTCTAATAACTAAGGTAATAAATGTCTTAAATAATAAAAATTTGAATGTCCAAGCCTATAGTGCCAAAGCATGACTTTATTCAAAACAGAAGTAGAGTTCAAACAAGTAGGATTCAGTTGTAGAGAGTGATTCAGTTGTATAGAGTTGTCCCCGTTGTCAAGAAAATTAAGACTTTCATATTCTCTAGCACTACCAATTGTCTTCCCCGAGACCTTTTCTTGAAATTCACACAAATCAGAGTTAAAAATAACACGACAATTAAGAGAACGGGTTAATTTACTGACAGAAACTAGATTACAAGACAACTTGGAACATGAAGAATATCATGAAGTGTGAGGGATGGAGATAGTTTAACAGTTCCTTTTTCAGCGATTGAGGAGAAGGAACCTTAAGTTATCTTGATTTTATTATCCCTACACAAGGAGTATAAGTAGAGAAAGCATGGGAACTTCCGTCATGTGATCAGTAACTCCTGAATCTATGATCCACGAATCATTTTGGTTGGAGTTGGCACTAAGAAAAACAAAAGCTGCAATACCCGTTTCAACAAAAGAACAAGAAGGATTAGAAGGATTTGTGCATTTGCACGGAACTGGGGAGATTGAAGGAGTTTGTGCAAAATTTCTCGTTGTTTCCTTGTAAATGGAGACGAATCTGGAGGAGGTTGCTGCTCCTACTCAGAATGAGTTGTTTGGAGGGCTTGACCATGTTGATATTGGAAGCCACGATTATCAACTCCCTTCTGCTTCCAGTTCGGTGGTTTCCCATGAATCTTCCAACATGTTTCACGGGTGTGCCAGTGTCTTTTGCAATGATCGCACCATGGCCTTTTTCTGTTATCTTTATTATTCACTGTCACAAGAGTTGACATGTGAGAAACATTACCTTCTTGAGTCATCATATTTTCTGTAGGAACTTCTAGAGAAGAACTTTTGTCTTCTTTTGATGTTCTAGAAAGATGACCTCTTTGGAAAGCTGTTTTTTCCATGTGATACTAGGGAAAAACGTCCCGCTCTGATACCATGAAAGTTAAGATACTGCAAAAGTGTATGTATTATTCATAGAATTGTGCAGTATTTATAAGAGAAAAGTAAGATCAGAATGAACTAATCAATCCCTGATTCTTGGGAAATTCTTGAATCAAGGATTTCCCCTAATCGATTTTCTAAAATAATATATTTTCCTAAGATACATGCTATCCCATATTTATAGGAGCTGATTATAGTCAACTTGTTAGCTGATTTGTGGAGTAAATTTGATTAGCTGATTTGCCAATCATTGTGGAGTAGATTCTGCCTTAATCTGTCAGCTTGTTCGACAATTCTACTCCGTTTGAGCTCAAATACTCCAAATGCGAAGGAGAACAAACCCCAATACTCAAGAGATTCCAATTTCGCCTAGATCTACAGACCCACTTGATAAGTTTTCAAGTTCTTCACCTCCACCAATGGTGGATCCATCAAGTCAAACCCAAACAAGCTAGTTTCTCAGATCTAGACTCAAGTAGACTAGAGAACATGATTTTAGTATTAGAAACTCAAAAAGACACAAAAATCAAAACTCAAAGTTTTTGGGATTTTCAAAAACTTTTTTTTTTAGTTTTCATGATAACAAAACCCAAAACTAGTATCGTGGAAACAATCCTAAGCTCGGCTTTTTAACATTGGTTTTTCCAAGCACTCACACTCTCAAAAGAGTTTCACAAATTCAATAGTCATAAAAATCTACCTAAGGAAATGAAAGACAAGCTATTTATAGTCTAGGCTAGGACTTACTACAAATGGGACCAAAAGTGACCTAATAAGGGAAAAGACCCATTTTGGCGAAGCACTTCTTCATCGCCAAAAATATTGGCGATGCACCAATCATGCCTTGGCATCGCCAAATCAACCAGTGAGGTCCTCAACTTGTGTGGTGGTCTTGAGCATCGTCAATGAGTGTCGCCAATGATGTTGGCGGTGCGCCAAATGCCCTACCTATAGCCAAATTGTACAAAATGCAATCCGTGGCCTTGGTGGCCTCCAATGCCCTTCCATGCTCCAAGCTCCCTTCCAAACACAGTATTGCTCATTCAAGGTCTCAAAAGGGGTCCTCCAAAGATTTTCTTGTGTCCTTGTGATGCTCATGGCTTGGATCCCGTTGTGTTGGCCTTGAAATATAGGTCTTGAAAGGTTGGTGCCAATTTGGATTGTATTGCTTACCGAGGACATGATTTTAGATAGGGGTTGTGGAGGACACGGATTAGGGTAGAAGATTAGTAGGTGGGAGTGCATTGTCTTGTTGTTCGTCCATACTAGTAGTCACAGTGTTACTCCTGTGGGTTTTTTGGTTGTCCTTAGATTTCTGCTACTAACTGTTGTTTTTTTTTACTTCGACTATCATATTATTTTGTTTTACTGTGGTTCTGTTTCTATCTATTGTTGTTGTTACTATCTGTTGTTTCTTTCCTTTATTTTGTTTTCTGGACTGCTTTGAATTGTTTTTCTTAAGTCGAGGGTCTATCAGAAATCTATTTGAAATAGCCTCACTACCTCTGGGGTAGGAGTAAGGTCTACATACACTCTACCCTCCCCAAGCCCCACATTATGGGACTACATTGGGTTGTTATTATTGTTGTAGTTGGAGAACTTTTATTAACTTTGTGTCGATTTGAGAACTGCCCAACTCAAGACACTGTAGGTTTACTGATAGTTTTGGGCAGCTAATCTATTAAAGAAAAGATACTTCTTGGAAACTCTCTTAAGTGAGTTGAAATTTATGTTTGGCCTTCTTGTCAGCAAAGCTTTATTCCTATAATTGATTCTGGAGAAATTTGAAATAAATAGCATGATCTAGTTAAGCAAGGGGCTGAGGGGTAAGGTTTGTGTACATCCTACCCTCCCCAAACGCTCTTGTGGTATTACACTGGGTATTTTATTATTTTGAGCTAGTTAAGCATGGACGAGTACTTTGTTCTTTTTGTGTACTCTGTTTAGTTGTTTATAAAGTTCTGTTGCCAACCTTTTGGTTAGCCAACTGCAGAAGTGGAAGCAAGGATGAGGCCATTGTATTAATAGTACATGCTATGCGCACGCGCAGAGTCTTGGGTAGACGTTCCCCCCTCCCCCAACACCAACCCCAAAACCCACCCAAAAAAAAAGAAAAACATTCACTTGATAACTTTCCATGTACCTTTTTCAGTTTGTTGGTTGAATGCTTTACCAAGTATTGTGTGGTACGTGAAGCTATCAGACATTTCCGTGGTCTAAAGAACTTTAAAGGTGGAACACAAGTGCTTTATAATGCTGGAAAGTACGGGGATCCACTTTCATTGTATCTTCGTGCTCTATGTAGAGAAGGTAATAAATACTATGGACAATTCAAAATTTCTATTTTTAGGATTAAGAGGCTCTTGCCTACCCCCCTAAAGGAACAAATATCTCTGGTACTTCTTTGATTTATTTGTTATACGCATGTTCACCTATCAGATGGATTTGTTAGGTTATAACTTATAATGCAACTAAAATAGACGTGGAATAACGCCATCAACACCAATAGAACAATGATTAGAGATGCAAGGAAAGGACCTCTGTTTGCTCATTAGACAGTAAAGAATAATGAAGAACGTTTCGTGTGGTTACATTCTTCTTACCTTTCCAAAGCTTCTGTTAAGTTGCCCTAAAATTAATATCAGTGATCAATTCAAAATGGGCAAGGAAAAACATGTTACAACTTTTCCTCGAAAAAACCATGTTATGACTATGCATTTCTGTTTATTTTTTTGGTTTGATGGGGAAGGAGCAGGAGGAGGGAGCTCTGAATGTTGAACAACCTGCCAAATTGCTGGGAGAACATATTCTCTATCATAAGAAATTTCACTCTTATACACATTAAAAAATGGAAACTCACACCATGGAAGGGGAGAGCCACGAGCCCTTCCCATTTCACCTTTCTTCTAGCCCTATCTAATATGAAAAGCTAGCACTTCTTTCCTTTCCTCTACTATATCAACCAATTTCCGGTGTTCAGTTAAAATCAATATGCTTCTAGTTTAAATACCTAATTGCTGAGATTATTCATTTATCTCCTTTGTACTTGAAGCATTTTATTATGTTCGCTTCAGTTTTTGGCATTAGTTGTCCCTGAGTATCCTTAAGCTCATTTAAGACGAAACTCATAGATAACCTTTTTGTATATGACTTGTCTACGAGGTTTCCATAAGTTGTTAATACAATTATTTACCTTACCCCAAAAAAGAAAAGAAAACTATGCTACTGACCATATAGATAGCTCAACGTGGCAAATTTGTCTCTTGGACAACCAGGAAAATGTCGAATGAAGCAATCAAATGAAAGTAATTTTTCTTCCTCACTTGTTTCTTCATCCTTACCTCTCCACCCCCCTCCCCCCCACCCCCCACCACAACCACACACACAGATATTATTCGTTGAAAACAACACCAGACAATAGGGCCTGTTAGCCAGTGGTAAAGAACGTAGGGAGGGTTCGGTATGGAGGAAAATGTTTTCCCATTTTCCCATGTTCGGTTGTCAAAATTCTTGGAAAATATATTCTCTAGGAGAACAAGTTCCTCAAAAACAAGAAAAACGACTTCCCCAGTGGAAGTAGGAAAACAAGTTCCACGTCCTCCCCATCTCCATCACTCATCATCTTCGCCCCACCCTTGTAGTCCCCACACCCCTACTCCCACCCTCACCTCCCATAGACTTGTCTAGATTATGTATATACAAATGCTTTTAGAATATTATTTGTTGCTTACATACCGAACACAAGAAAATAAGTAAGAAGCCCACTTATTTTCCTAGAATACATTTTCCTTCATACCAAACACACCCGTAGTGTATGATGTGTGAACTGATCACATGTCACTAATTCAAACCCTGTCATAGACAAGAGCCTGGTATTTAAGTGGAGTAGGCAACAACTTTCCTACCTCCCCTTCCTTCCCCTGCTCCTCCGTATCCCTCTCTTCTTCTCCCTGCTTTTCTACCACAGATCCACCGGCAGAGAAGACCATCAAGAGACTACCATTGGGAAAAGCAAGGAGTCACTAGACCAGAAGTCCGACCGAGAAATACCCAGACGATCACTCCCATTTTTCTCATCTTCTTTTTCTTTAACCCATAGCAAACCATTCTTTCCCCAGAAAAAAACTCTCTGACAATAAAAAACAAAAACAATGATCATTACCAAAATCGGAGACCACCTCCGAATCATGGGAATCTTCTCCCAGCAAAGGCATTTCTACGCTCCGGTGTACCTCTTTTGCCACCGGGTTCCTCCCATAGAACTCGTTTCACTCAAACGAACCAACTATAGCTACTATTGTTATTTTACTATTGAAGCAAAACTGGAGAATTGGTACAAAATAGAGAAAACAAGAAAGAAAAAAAATATGCTTACTGATAATAGCTTTGATTTGTATACTGGTTTCATATCTGTAAATTTAGTCGTTTGATATGATAATTTGAGTTTATGTGAATTCTGAACGTCAAGTTAATATCCCTCTGTTCCAATTTATGTGATACTTTTTCCTTTTCAATCAGTTCCAAAAAAGAATGGTAATTTTTCTATGGCTTTTTTAAGACCATAAGTTTCAAAAGTCCTTTTCTACTCTTAAACTCCGAGCCCAATCAAACACCATCACATAATTTCGGACGAAGAAAGTATCTTATATTAAGGAATTGTGAGGCGTTAGTATATTGTTCTAAAGTGGTGTGGCTTTAATGGTGGTTGGCTAACAAAAAAGATGAAGAATAGAAGGGGGCCCATTTGGGGCGAAATAGAGGTAGATAAGGTTTAAAAAGAATTTCACTATGCTTTTTGAGTTGGAAATGCACTGGAATAACCTGTAACACACTCAAATATAAAGATAACAAACACGTGGTGCCAGGTCAGACCTGGCAGTCCAAGCGACAAACCTCTACCAAGTAGAGTTGTTTAAATGGCAAGTCGGGAAGTTAAGGTGTCTACTTGGGAGTTGGTGCCAATTTTTAGGAGCTATTTATGAACTTCACCCTCATTTAATTGTTGAAATAAGATACCGTGGTTGTAATTTCTATGAGGAGTCTTTGGTTATCAAAAAATAAATTTCTTTGAGGAGTCTTAAGCAAGAATATCAACTTAGTGATCTTTTACTCCAGGTAGGATTATTGAGTTGTTAGAAGCACTTGAAGCTATGGCTAAAGATAGCCAGCCAATCCCAGCAAGAGCAATGATCTTGAGCAGAAAATATCGTACATTAGTTAGCTCATGGATTGAACCTTTGCAGGAAGAAGCTGAACTTGGATATGAAATTGATTACATAGCCAGGTAAGCATTTTTATTCATTTTAGTAGATCATATCTTGTTTCTTACTTATTGATTCTGTCATTATTTGTTTGTTTTCCTAATTGATATGTGGGTAAAAGTGCTATGATGGAAGTATAAAATATCAACTAATTATATACCTAATTCTCTATCTCTGCTTGCACAACTGTGCAGTGATTAACTCGATAATCAGGAAAAAGACCTGTTATTGTAGCACCCTGGTTTCTGTGGTTTGCTCCCTTGATGCCTAACACTTTAAATTCAAGGTATTTTCCACTGTTATGAATTGTAGCCAGACTTCAGCTCGCTAATTGTTTAGTAAATTTATCTACTGATTGAGGTAAGATTGATGATGTAATATCAAAGTGCGATGCTGGGATGATTAAGCCACTCAGTTGAAACGTTCATAACTTTACGCTTTGGACTCCTCTTAATGAACGGTTGGTGGCGTTGGAAAGAAGACTCAAAGACCTTTCATTTTGGTGGGTCTTGGGCCACAAAATTCTTCATATTCTAGGAGTTATGCTCGTTTCAAGTTGACCCTAATAGTACGAAACTTAATCGGTAATGGGACCTTCAACTTGTCTTTGTGCAGAGGTTTCCTATGATCTTAATTTACATCCAAAATACTTAACACACGTAGTTGGTGGAAAAAAGAAAATGCTCCCAGGCAAATTTTATGATGTAGTCATCTAAAGGTCCCTTTCGGACGTCATGATACCTTCTCCGGTGGTATTCAACCACCGGAGTGTCATTCCTCTCTGTTTTTTTGTTTTAAGCCTTTATCTACCATGGATAGTCGTATCTATTTCAGATTTGGGTGGGAAGTCTTTTGACGTTACTGAGACAAGGTCTATGAATGAGATGTGGTATGAATGGGTAGAGAGTTCCAGATTGTACATCAGGAGGATGACACTAAGCTTAAATGCGTTGACATGGGTATCACAAAGGCTTAAGGAATCCTCAGGTTTCAGGGGGAGAGTTTATAAGACTTGTAGAGTGATACCAAAATTCCCCAAGAACACAACAACACAAACACCAAAATCAGTCCACTAGTTCAAGAATTATGAACCTTTTTGATGACCTTTCTCGGATTTGCAAGAAGAACAAGAAGGGAAGTGATATCAAGAATTAAACACACTAAAACAGCAGCAACACTTGATGAATAAGATGCAATAACAACAACACACGGTTACAAGACAAGAACACAAACGGATTACATAGATATAGACAAACTGTCACGATCCGAACCGGGGCCCTGGCCGTGACGAGTATTCCAAACCATCAAGGCCCGAAACACCCCTTATCTATCTGGTAATCATGCACATGACTTATATGAAAAAAATTACGGAAGATACACTATATAACGGAAACATGGTCAAGAATCATATGAAAACAATAATGGGGACACACAATCTCAACACAACATCTCTATAACGTCTGCGAAATCTCTACTACATGATTAAAACAAATGTCTATCTGAAAACTGGGACAAGGCCCCCAGTAGACCCAAAACTGATAAATGATAAATTAAACTGCAGACATCAGGCCTTCCGAAATATAGAAGACTCACCACTTGATTCTGCGATCTGTTGAAAGGAATCTACTGGTTGTCTGGACCCCTAGACTGTGCCTCTGAACCTGGGAGGAGAGGGGGTCAATACAAAAGTACTGGTACACAGAGAAATCAAAGCAGAAATATAATATTTTTACACAATATAGGTGAGAGCCATTATAAAGCAGTTTCATATCAAATTATTTGAAAACACATGGGCATAATGTAATAGTTTTTAATACCAATGTAATGCGATTGAGCTAGGTGGAATACCCTACAATTGTAATTCCACGGCTATGTGGAATCCACCTCTGGTGCTCCGCGGCCAAGCCTCCAATCCAAGTAGCTGCTAGGATTTGGAGCCGGTATACCCCCATGTGAGTACACCGCCGGGAATCCCCCCATGTGAGATGTCCCAATTATTTTATTATCCTCCCATGTAGGATACAATATTATATGACCCGCATCGGCAACTACGGTTTCCATCGATGAGCCCTTTCACTCAAACGCCTTCTTCGGGCATCCACCTTTCTCATGAAAATCAATGCATTCAAACTTTGTTCAAATCAATCACGTGTCATACTCTGTAGGGTATCGTCATACCCGACTTGCAAGCCATCAATATCACATCATTCTTCTCATTCAACCATTGTATTCAACATGAATAACCTTCTCGTTTTCAAGTCAAAATCATATCAATTCTCAAAACATTTCATGTCATGCTCTTCAAGATGTTTTCAAACAATTTACATCATATGAACATTTAAAACAAATTCACATCAAGAGAGGAAATTTCATATCATTCATGCTCTCAAGTTAACATCTTTTCGGAATACATGCATATACATATATCATATAGCAAATCACTTTGGGAGTAGGCCTGAGGGCCAAATTAATATCATAAAATGTTTAAAACATAATCATATTCGTAATTTCAAAACTCCCATTTGAAAACATGAATTTTTAAAGCCAATGAGATTTTTGAGATAACCCCACGTACCTCGATTACTACGAATATTAGGTGCTTCTTGAAGCCTACGTTGAGAGGATTCCAAATATGCAATTAGTTTCTAAAACCCACGGTTGAATCTTGAGTTGCTTGAGTTTTTATTTTGAAACCCTAGAGAGTTCTTGAACAATTTTGATGAATGAAGGTGTATTTTGGGGTCTTTGGGAACTGAATTTCGTGTTTAGGGCTAAGTAAGAGTGGGAAAAGACCATTTTGCCCCCAAAACGGAGTGTTTAAGTCACTTGAAACCTTTACATAAGCGCTGCCTATGCTATCACCTATGTTTACATAGGCGCCGCCTCCTACTTTGAAAGGCCATAACTTCTTGCTCGAGTGCCGGATTTTAGCAAAATTGGTATCGTTGGAAAGCTAACTCGAAGACCTATCATTTGACACATAGTAGGCTCCCTAATTCGACATGTACAGAGAGTTATGGTCGATGGAAGCTGACACAAATTACAACGTCCACTAAAACTTAATTGATCGAAATAGTTTCAATTCTTCCTTGAGTTGAAGGACCTCTATGGTCTAAATTCAAGCTTGAATGGATTCACATACTACGCAAATAATTAACATGCCATATTGGCATAGGATTTATGGCTTCGGGATTATCAACGCATCGAAATCATGGTCTATATTGTAGCCCGAAATACGGGGTGTTACAAGAATAATTCAGTTCGGGTCTATATACGTAGGAACGACGGTCTAAACTCTAGCCTGAAAATACGGAGTGTTACGCAAACGATTACGAGAAAGTAAAGATAGTTAGATAGACCAAGGGATGGTATAATATTAACAACCCAAAAGCTTATTCCACTTTTGGACCTTTAATATCACACACAACCTAAACCTATCTCTTACGTGACCTCAAGGGAACCAAAATTCTCAAGCAATCTCCGTTTCTAAGCAAATGATCAACACAAGGATTCCACCTTGTCCAAGGATTCCACCTTGCTAAAGACTCTCAAAGAGGCTACAAAATGTATTCTCCAAAAATCTCCCCAAAATGACCTAATGAGGTTCTATTTATAGCTAGGTTAACTTAGTTCAAAATGACTAAAAAGCTCTTACAAAGGGGCGGATGAACAGTGACGGATGAACAGTAACAACTTTGGAGTGTGGGACTTGTTCTCTACACTTCAAAGCTTGTTTCTTGGATGGGTAGCTCCACAAGCTTGGGTCTTCACTCACATCTTCATGTCCTCGAGTGTTAAGATGCCTCTTTGACCCGTATCATCCTCCCCTCCTTAGAAAGGATTCGTCCTCAAATCCGAACTTAACAAAACAATAGGAAGGACAACCAAACACAAGTTCCTCAAGGTATGAGGGTTAGGGTTAGTGTAATGAATCATAGCATTATGCCAAGGTGCGACCATCATGTCTATGGTTGGGAACTCAGAAATCGGGCTGATTGACACAGGTAGAAAAGAGGGGGAAGCATGGGAAGACGCACAGAGTCAACGAGTTTCAATTGAGGAGCCTACGCTAATCCAATCCGATGCCAGTGGGTGTAATAGAGCGGTTGAAAGTGAAGCAACATGCCGGGTACAGAAAAACATAATAAAACTAAGCAAAGAGTTTGATGCTATTTTTGATGGATTAGAAGAGGATGCAAAAGCACTGTTGGAGAAGCTTGAACAAAGGAGGGGGGCTTCAAAGATAAATAATTACACCAATTAGCTTGTCCCAGAAGAGGTTAGAAATCTAATCTTTGATATGAAATATAAAGATGGGGAACCGAAGAGTGAATTGAGAAAGGTGGGACTCTTTTCACTTCAAGTTTGAATATTGGTGGTTGAGAGTAGATGGCTTCAAAGGTTAGGTGAAGATATGGTGGGATTTTTTCATAGTGGCAGGCAGACCTGGCTATATACTAGCAATGCAACTGAAGGCATTGAAGTCTAAGCTCAGGGAATGGAACCTGGTTAATAATGGCAATCTGAGGATGGAAATAACTTAAACAATCTTAACTAGATTTCAGACCTAGACAAGATACAACAAATGAGGAGTTTAGATAGTGCTGAAACTGCATTACAAGCCAACTTGAACACTAAGTTTAAAGAGCTAGCCACAAGGGAGGAAATACACAGGAAACACAGGTTGAGTACAATGGTTGAAACAAGGGTACAAAAACACAGTTTTTCCATAGATTCGCAAATGCCCATAAAAGGTTATCAAAGACCCAAGGGTTATCAAAGCAGAAATAATCAATTTTTATGAGCAACTTTACTCAGAATTAGAAAATCGGAGACCAGAATTCAACCAGATTGCAGGCCCTATTATATCTGATCAAGAAAAGGATTGGACACGGAAACCCTTTGAAGAAAAAGAGGTATTTGAGTGTATAAAGCTTTGTGCTATGGACAAAGCTCCAAGGCCAGATGGTTTTAATATGGGTTTCTACATTCACTGGTCGGACATAATCAAAGGAGATATCATGTTGCCAATACACAATTTCCACAATCAAGAGTTCTTTGAAAAAATCTTCAATGCCACATACATAGCATGAATCCCCAAAAGAAGTGATGCAAAGGAGCTGAGAGATTACAGACCTATCAGTCTGATAGCCGGTGTATATAAAATCATATCCAAGCTACTCGCAAAAAGGTTAAAGACAGTAATGCACAAACTGGTCGACTCACATCAGATGGCTTTCATCAAGGATAGGCAGGTCATGGATGCTGCCCTGATTGCTAATGAATGTCTGGACTCTAGAATGAAACATGGTAAAGCTGGTATTCTATGTAAGTTAGACATAGAAAAAGCTTTTGATCATGTGAACTGTGTAACTTGCTGAGGAGAATGGGTTTTGGCAATAAATAGGTGAAATAAATTCGATTTTGTATTAGCCCCATTAAATTTTCAGTTCTGATCAATGGTGCACCTGAAGGCTTTTTCACTTCAAGTAGGGGATTACGACAAGGTGATCCCTTTTCACCGTTTCGTTTCCTGATTGTCATGGAGGGTCTAACCAACATGTCCACAACTTACTAGAACAATTTTGGCTTAGAGGTTTTAAAGTCAGCAACAAACAAGGGGACAATATGGAAATCATCCATTTGTGATACGCAGATGAAGTAATTAGGTAATTAGATCTTGCTCATTTGATGTTGGTTTGTGGGTTAAAAAGTGTTAAAAGGTGTTTCCCACACCAAAAGAACCCTGGATCTTAGTTGTGGTGCTATTTGGAGAAGTTCTTGAAGAAACTGGCAAGTGGGTTCAAAATTTTGAAAAAATTGGATGAGAATCGAGGCTTAAGGTCATTTGGAATGTGTTTGGGAGGTTGAAATGAGTTTGGGTTCCAATTTAGTTATCTAAATCCTCAAGTTCAAATAACAATGTAAAAGCAATTTCATAGAAAAGAGTTCTCAAGCTTAAGTAATTACTTTCGAAAACCATGAAACAATGCACATTCAAAATTCACATGAAACCCACTTTTGTAATTGGGAAATCAACCACTAATAGATTTAATCAAAAGGGGGTTTTTCAACATACCTTAGAGGAGAGAACTGTGGAGAAAATTCGTGGAATTGAGAACCCTAGCTTGATTTTCCTTGAGACTTGAAGTTGTGAGTTTTAGGGAGACAGGAGAGGTGTTGGATGATAGAAAATGTTTGATAATTGATGGAGAATAGGAGTTTTTAATTGTGTGGGGGTAGGGAAAAAGGTTGGGATGAAATTACCCCTTTAAGGAGGTATTTTTTAAAACTTTGGTTTCAGCTATGTGGCTCACCTACGAGATCCACGTAGCCCCCCATCTGAACCACGCAGGTCTAGGCATGTTTGGACACATTCGGGAATTGCCCACGCAAATTACGTGGCTAGCTACGCAACCCACGTAAGTCTGCCGGGCTGCGTAGCTGCTCTACCACCTTTTGTTAAAACGATCATAACTATTTACTCCGGACTCCTCTTGTCGAACGGTTGGTGGCGTTGGAAAGAAGACTCAAACACCTTTTATTTAGAGGGTTTTGGGCCACAAAACTCTTCATATTCTAGGAGTTGTGCTCCTTTCAATTGACCCTAATAGAAACTTATACGAAAACTTAATCAGTTGTAGGATGTTCAACTCGTATTTGTGCTAAAGGTTTCCTATGATCTTAATTCACATCCAAAATACTTAACACACTAGGGAATTGATCTGAACACTTAAATATAACAGAAATCATTGGGTTTGGGCCTATACACGTGTGAAGAACAATTCAAATTCTAGCCCGAAAATATGGGGTTGTGCACACATGTTGAGAGGATATCATTTTGGAATTCGCTGATACTAAAGATGATCATGATGTCAACATTAGAAAGCTGATAAGTCCTTATTTTTCATAATTGAGGGAACTGTCCTCTTTTGGCCATTATTATGCAAGCTAAACTTGCATAATATCTGGGCTGGTGGAATAGTCAAGGGACGATTATATAGCCTCTAATTCATGATCCTTTTTGTCCTCCAGGTGCGCATAACTGTCACATCTATTCTTTTCTGTTTTTAGCTGACAAGCTTCTTGTCTTTTTCTCAGTTTTGAGTTTTTCTGCTAGAAAGTTGTCATGGTAATTATACTGATAATAAGTCGGCTTGCCCTAGTTTCATGTTTAATGATGGGTTGTTTTTCTGATGGGAAAAGGGTCAAATTTATCCCTCTAATTTGAAAAATAGGCTAAATATACCCTTTATTATACTTTGGGGCCAAATTTACCCCCTACTTTAGAAAATTAACTGAATATACCCTTCGTCATACTTTAAGGCTAAATTACCCTCGATATCATACTTTGGGGTCAAATTTACCCCGTTATTGAGAAACATTTCACATGTACCCTTTTTTAATAGAAAAGCTCAAATCAATGTTAAATACCCCATTTTTTAAAAATAAAACACACCCTAATTTAACCCGCCCAATTCGACTCGAGCCACAAAAAAACACTAACAAATATACCCCCTTCAGTTCTATTGGTCAAATTTTTCCAACGAGATTAAGCCACTGGATATTTATTAGTGCATAGCTTATGAAATATGGATCTGCATCAGTGCAAACACAAACAAATATACCCATCCCTCAGTTCGTGGATCCACATTAGTGTAAAGCTTATGAAAAATGGCACTTAGCGATCAAATCCAATAAATTAGGCCCATTGGATATTTCTCTGGATGATTGAGTTAAGAGTTTTCTTTATGTGCCAATCGTGACTTCTCTTTATTCTTATGTCTTTATATACAATTTGAATCTACATAACTTTTTTCATAATGTCATTTGCTCAAAAAACTTATCAACTGATTCTGGAATCTAGATGCACATAAAATTGCATATCAAATTTTGAAATTTGAACTTAATTGGAGCAAGGAGCAGTGTTTGTAATAGATATTTTCTCTAGTTCCATGCTTTTGCATATCCCATTCCATTTTACTTTTTGTTCATTTGTAAACAACCTACCCATGCTGCATGTTGACAGAAGTATATTTGTTCGTTGAGAAAATTTGACTAACAAAACTATGGGAGGTATGTTTGTCTATGTATTTTTTGTGGTTCAGATTGGGCGGGTTAGATTAGAGTGTCGTATTTTTAAAAAATGGGTCATTTAACGTTGATTTGGGATTTTTTGTCAAAGGAAGGGTACTTGTAAAAAGTTTCTTAACAATGAGGGTAAATTTGGTCTCAAAGTATGACGAAGGATATATTTAGTCAATTTTTCAAAGTAGAGGGGTAAATTTCGCCCCAAATATGACGGAGGTATGTTTAGCCAATTTTCTAAAGCAGAGGGGTAAATTTAACCCTTTTTCCCTTTTCTAATTGTTTCTTTGTTCGTATATTCATTAGTTTTTTCCTAGCTTTGTTATGCTGGTGTTCTGCTTCAGTCTCCAGCGTTTGATTTCCACTTTAAGTTGTGATTTAGTTGGCCATAACATTCAGGTATGTTGCTGAAGGTGGACTCACAGGTGACCGCAAACGATGGGTCCCAAGAAGGGGGAAAACTCCATTAGACCCTGATGCCCAAGGATTTGTATATTCCAATCCTAGGGAAACCTCTTTTAAACAAAGATGTCTCGAAGAGTGGAGGTTGCACCACAGGAAGCTTTTGAAAACCTTACTCAATGAAGGACCTTCAATTCTGGGAAACATTTCTGAGTCTGATTACATACGTATTGAGGAGAAACTGAGGAAAGTCATCAAAGGACCTGAACAGAACGCCTTGAAACCAAAAGCGGCTAGTAAAATGATCGTATCAGAATTAAAGGAAGAACTAGAAGCACAAGGTCTACCAACTGATGGAACCCGAAATGTACTCTACCAACGAGTGCAAAAAGCAAGGAGAATAAATCGTTCTAGAGGCAGGCCACTTTGGGTTCCTCCAGTTGAGGAGGAAGAAGAAGAGGTAAATGTTATTCTAAATTATCGTTTGGTAGAGTGTATTAAAAATAATGCATTTATTAGCTCTGTGTATTTTACTAATACCAATACTTTGTTTGGTGCACTTTTTCATTCTATGTATTACTAATGCTTGCGTTAGTTATATTCTTTCTTTGGTATTAAGGAGTGTATTACTAATACATGGAAATCCATGGTATTAGTAATGCAATAGATTCTACTGCATGCATTAGTATGGTTAAAGTCACAATGGTCCCTCAAAATATTTTCCATATCCTTTCCACCATAGAGGGTATTTTTTTTTTTTTTTTATTTTTTAAAAAATTATGCAATTGATGTTATTTTTAATACACCAAACCAAAAACTGGATAAGAAAAATGCAAGCACGACTAATGTGAGCATTAATAATACACCATATTTTGCACTATTCTTATACATCTTAGCAAATGACCCTTAAGTGTGTTAACTGTAACTAATTGTCTTGAGATACCATGCAAATTCATGTCATTCCTCAGAAGCTATATCATATTATTTTAATTTTCCAGGTCGATGAAGAGCTGGATGAGTTGATCTCACGTATAAAGTTGCATGAAGGAAATACAGAATTTTGGAAATGCCGCTTTCTTGGGGAGGACTTAAATGAAAATTATGCCCAGCAGTCGGAAATAATAGACTTAGAACCTACTGATGTGGTAGATGATACTGATGCTATCAATGATATCGCAAAAGAGGCTGAAGATGACGAGGCACAAGATGAGGAGGCACAAGATGAGGAGGAAGAAGTGGAGCAAACCGAAAGCCAACCGGAAGTAGGTGACAGAAAGGATAAGGAAGTTGAAGCTGTAAAACCTCTTCAAATGATTGGAGTGCAATTGTTAAAAGATTCTGATCCAACAGCTAGCTCTTCAAGAAAATCCAGGAGAAGGATTTCTAGAGTAGCTGCAGTGGTATGACATTTTATGGTGCTCATCAAATTGCTACTTAATTGTTATAGCATCTCAATAGAAAGAAAAGACATAAGATACAAGCAAATCATTTGGTTGATATCTGCTCTTTCTATCTCATAAGGATTCAGACTGAATATCCACCATCATTCCTGTTTCTTCCCGTAATATTTTAGTACATCTTCCATAGCTACTGAGGGATTGATAAATATATCACGTTTTCCTCTTCCCTCTTCATGTTTTGACTTTACCTTTACTTTATCTACTTGTGCATGTTTTAGCTTCATAGTTCGTACTTAAATCACATCCGATTCACCATTTTACGAAACTTATACATTCTATTTTATCTAGAACACACAGATGGTGTGCTTTAGGTGACTAAAACTTGTGTCTTTGAGTCTGTCAACAGGAATAAGTAATTGCATGTGAGGTAATACGAAGCTTAATTGCTAATACAATTTTTTATATTCTTCAAATTTCATGTGTACTACAGCATTAGGTTTATTTGTTTCTCAGTAGTTGTGAACTTAAGCATTTGTAACTGAATCGTAGTAAACGATCATTCAGATCAGTAGGAACTGGAACATTAAACCTGTTGACGACTTGGTTCACTTACTTATCTTCTACCCGTTCTGGTGCCTTAGTACATCTATATTTGTTTCATGGGCAAATGTTTAGCATACAAGCATAAGTGAAAATAGTCATCCAGGTAACGGCCCTAAGTTCTTCCTACAAATTGCCCTTAAATTTACAAATTTTCGCAAAATGACTTGTATACTTCTGAAGCTACTTAGGATGTATAAAATCGCAGTTCTTAGGATGTATAAAATCGCAGTCTAAGAGCATGGGTATTTGATAGATATGTCTTTTCATATCTGCACAGGATGATGACGATGATGACTGGTTTCCGCTGGACATTCGTGAAGCATTTGTGGAGCTGAGGAAACGGAAAGTATTTGATGTATCCGATATGTATACAATCACTGATGCTTGGGGTTGGACATGGGAAAAAGAAATCAAGAACAAAGCTCCTCGAAGATGGTCACAGGAGTGGGAAGTTGAATTGGGGGTTAAAGTGATGACAAAAGTATGTTATGGCATCCTTTTTAATCTCCTCATTATTTTCTGAATGTTACATGCAGTCTTTCCTCAATCTACAAGTAATCTCTTGCTAAATAGTATGCTTGTAGGC
The DNA here is from genome assembly GCF_002878395.1 of Capsicum annuum. NCBI lineage: Eukaryota > Viridiplantae > Streptophyta > Magnoliopsida > Solanales > Solanaceae > Capsicum > Capsicum annuum. The sequence continues at coordinate 81,515,681 of NC_061122.1, forward strand.
TGAATTTCTATGTAAGTATATACCTTGACAGATTTTGGAGGATCCATGAAACTATGTATATTGTTCGGCAAGTATAGCTAAATTCCCCTGGTTGTCTTACAGACTCAGTAATTAATAGCTCTTTGCTCTGTGATTCTTCATAGTTCTATGCTAATTGTTGATATTGCATTGTGTTTAGGAGAAAAAAGAAATGGTGGCATTGCATTGTTTGCTTTTACCGTCCACCTTAATCTTCTTATTTGAATAAACAAAACAAAAAAATCTAGAACACCCAACATATTTCACATGAATAATCCCTACATTTAACACTTGCTTTTCCATATTTTTCATTTTTCCAAGTCCTGCTTCTTCCTGGAAACTCAGGGGTGGTCTTTATGGATTAGAACTTGGTATGATTGTTGACCAACTTCTTGATGGCTGGCTCTCATCCTTTGTTTATGAAGGAGACGGAAGGAATCCAACATTGAATTTTTGGTTGAATAAAGTTGCATGATTGCCAAGATTTTCCTGCATAATCCATCATTAGGATGTTATAGTCTTATATGGAGGAATCGCTAGCTGCCAAGGATGCTCAAAACTTACCTTCATGTTCTTTGTTTCCTGTAACATTTTTACTAGTCGTTGCTGCAAGTAATGAAATCACTAGTGATTCCAAGCAATGGTAAAATCATGACTGGATCTTAATGTTGTTACAACTTTCTTGGTTCATCCTTCAGGAGTTTTTGGTTCTTCTTTCTAGCATCTTCTGTAACCCTTTAGGCGTTACAGTTATGCTTTTCTAGATTTCTTGAAATATCAAGTCTATAGGGGTTCTGGAATAAAGATTCTCTATGTATACATGAGTTTTTGTTGGAATGAAGCTTAGGGTTTTGACAACTTTGTTTTCTAATATTGTTGTTCTATTCTGGGGTGCTATCCTGTTTCCTGTCCTTATAGCTAGTGAACTTGGCTTCATGTATGGATGCTTCTGTTTTCCAGTTGTGAACTATAAATATTTCTATCACAGGTAATAGAATTGGGTGGGACACCAACAATTGGGGATTGCGCTATGATACTGCGGGCTGCAGTACGAGCTCCTGTGCCTTCTGCTTTCTTGAAAATTTTGCAGACAACACATAGTCTTGGTTATGTATTTGGAAGGTAAGTTTGGTTTTACCCGAAATACTTCCTTCTTTATGAATAATCTTTTTCGTGCTACATGAATCAGACTTGCAACAAACAAATAAATAATATAACATCACAAAAAGGTTTACACAAAGATTGGCTAAACATGTAGAGTTCAAGCTGAGATTGCGTCTACTCTGTACCGGTTCACTTCCAACAACTCTCTCTGCTTTGCTGTGTTTTCCATAATTTATCTTGTATATCGTTATCATGGTCTTCTCTAAAAGCTATGTTGCTCGGACTCGTCAAAAATGTCTAACGGGTGCATTTCGGATTCGCCAAAGTAGTGTATTTTTGTAGAATCAGACACGGGTGCGGCATCGAAAGTGAAGAGTCCATGCAGCTAAAAGTTTAACAAATTGATTAGATTGATTGTTGATCTTAACCCATTCATTGCAGCCCTTTGTATGACGAAATCATCATATTATGTCTTGATCTTGGGGAGCTTGATGCTGCAATTGCCATAGTAGCAGATTTAGAGACTAGCGGAATCAAGGTCCCGGATGAAACCCTTGATAGAGTAATTTCTGCCAGGCAGAATATTGATACTCCTGTTAATGGTTCGCAATAGAATCTGTGTTTTGTAATTTTACTTGTAGGTTTGGAGGAATTTAGAATAGCATACCATAAATTTTGTAGCATATAGTCTAAAACAAACACGCGCAGAATGGAGAATTAGTTGTAAGCAGAAAAAGATTTGTTTTATATTTGGGTGTTGCTTCCAACTCCTTGTCATTGGTGTTTTAAAGAGCAGCAGGTGTTCCTGGAGGTGTAAAAAGTTGAAATTCACATCCGTGGTACTTGAGTAGTAGTTGTATATGTAAACAATTTTTTGAACTGTTGTGATCTGGCTGATTAGATTGCTATATGAAACTAAAATTAATCGACTCAGTTTTTTGGCACATTTTCTCCGTTTATATTAAGCAATCGCCAACACTATTACAAGGAATCTAAAGCAGAAACGGAAATTGATAGAATCTAATGAACCTCCATTGATTACTGAGACCTGTAGACTGTAGTATAGAAGAAGCTAGATTCAGAATAGGAAGATGAGGAGGAGAGAGCAGAGAAAAGATGAGAGGAGGGAAAAGCACCAATTCAATTCGTTAATTCCCTCCACAATAGTTCACTGTGTTTATATTTAAGTGGACTGTCCGTGCCATTGTTATGATCTCAATAGGGATCTAAAGTAAATCGCAACTATTAGACACAAGAATATTTTGGGAATTTTTTGCTTTTCTCATAAATGGAAAAATGGACAATGAAACTCGATTACTAGGAAATGGAAACTACAATTAATGGAAACTAACTAAATGATTCACCATAGCCACGATAACCTGTAGCATTAGATGATGAAAGAATTTAGAAGGAGATCGAAGAGAGGAGAAAGTTAGATTTTAGATGACGATAGAAGTGAATTGGGAGGGAAAAGAATAACACGAGGGAGAAATTGATTTACTAGATTCCCATTCAGCCCTTCTCTCTCCTGAAGTATATATAACCACCTTGCCAGTGGCATCATCATGACCCTTGCGATTCTTTTAAACTTGAGTAATCTCGATCCTTTATTCTCAATATCGTGCATATTTATTCTCGACTTCGAATCCAACAACTAACATCTGATCGACTATTATTGAGATCATAACATACCCTTCTCCTCTAAAAGATACTTGTCCTCAAGTATCAAAATCAATACGTAAAATTTTTGAAGTCATTTCAAAATACAAAATTGAGGCGGCCAGGATCAAAAGGAAATTGCTAACATTGTTCTCGAAGATGAGCACACCTAAGTTGATTATCTCTGAATATATCTTGTGGCAAGGAGGATCGATTATATGTGTACCAGATAAAAACTTTTCTTCATTCCATAATGGCTATCTCAGCAGGAAAGTACATCTGTTGTTGACACGAATGTACCTCTCTATTCAACTCTATAATCACTTGGTGTAGAAACATTAAAGTCTTTTTAGAATCATACAAGCGACAAATTTTTCATGAATTCGCTCCCTTTCTCCAAGCCAATCAATACACCACCTGGATCAAAAGTGAATTGTGAATCAATTGCCACTTCGCTGACCTTTACAGCTCCGCCCCTTAGACTAGCAAAACTTGTGATGTTCGACAGAAAAATATGTAGTCCAACAGCAACCCAGATTGCTGTAACCAAGCTCCTTGCAAATTCTATTAAACCAACTGTTCCGAGACCAAAAATTCCTATTTTGACTCGACTGTTGGTTGACCAGTTCACTAACAACTCTGGTAGAGTACCTTGGAATCATATAACTTGGCCATTTGCAAGTCTACCATAGAAGTTAAGACAACTAGAACACATTATCCTACAGATGCTGCAGTCCAACAGACACCTCACTTTACATAGCTTGCAAACAAGTTGATAAACAACCTTTTCCACAACAGTATGATACTTTAGAATGGTGCCACTCGGATCAAATGGCAATGGGAAGAGACTATGCATCATAAGAACTCTCCTTGTCTTTGGAGCACTCAGCTTCATACCGAACCATGTAGTATAACTCCCATTTCCATACACACCACAACTCCTATTTAATGCCATAGAATAGAATTTTTCCTCCCCATCAACAAATATAACAAATAACACTTTAGATAAAATCATCACATCATCCATCATTTTGTTGCTTAAGCAATATACCTGAATTAGTACTCTCAGAGCAATAACAATAGGCAAAGGCTCCATGTATTATCCAAAGGGTATTGGTATGTTATCTATATTCCTTTCGAGTATTTCTTGAAACAAGACACATAGAACACAATTGGTATAATAAAGGAAAACAATACCCACATCTTCATATTCTACCCACTTCTCTACTAGATCTGATTTTGTATCGGGGTCTCTGAGGCTAATATCAACAAGATACAGTAGCTTTGGGGTCCAATTAACCACAACACTGAAAATTTGTCCATGAACTTGTCACGACCCGATTCCTCAGGCCATGATGGCACCTACCATAAACCACCAGTAGGCAAGCCAACGCATAGTCCGGAACGGCTAGTAATGGACTACTCAATAATATAAGGAAAAAATGTGGAATATATGGATTAAAGATATTCAATACATAGAAGAATCTCAAAACCCGGTGGTATTAATATAAGAGCTTCTAATATCATAAAAGTACAAAAATGATATATCAAGAATTATACAATGGTACAACTTGTCTTCGAATACAACTTAGAGACTAGTCTAATACATAAAGAGAGATAAGTAATACTCTGAATGTCAGGAGCTCACTCTAAGTCTCCAAACTAGGGCTGGTCCGCACGATGCACACATCAACGGCGATAACCCGTACTATGATTTGCAGGCTGCAGAAGTGTAGTATGAGTACCAAATGAATAGTACTCAGTAGGCAACTGCCAACTGAGCTCCAAAGATAAAGCAGATGTACACAACATATAAACAGAATGAAAACTACATCCAAGAGTCCATAAATCATATAATAAGTCAATGAGAGTAATGAGGGAAAATTATCATATTTATCTCCAAGCGTCTAACTTAATAAGACTAAGGAAGTATTAGGGTGAACTATCTTATTCCATCTACATTCAACATACGTCAATGCTATACCATATATCCCATGTCAATATACGAATAAAGAGCGAAAGAAAGATATATAGTAATATACAAGGCGAAGTAAAGACTATAAAATGAACAACAAAGGAAGGGATATACTGTAGTACCATAGCTTCATATAGCTAGATATATATAGGTATATGTAGATATAAACATGAGGTCATCTCAACGCATAACCTATATCCTCATATTCTCATTTTGGGACCTTATTATAATACTATCATGATTTAAATACTATCATACTCGGGGATTCTAATCCACATGGCTAGATATGAAATACTCATGCATAATAATGCAATCATAAGATAAGAGAGGCCAAAGACATACCTTAAATCTCAATACCGGATCAATGACCAATCTGTCATAGCTAGCCGTAATAATGATCATAATAATGATAATAAAAATATCAATAACAACGTTAATAACAGGCTACTCCGGACAACCAAATACCTAGACGATCCTATGCGTACCCCGACCGCCCCAGGCTCAGAAGGTTCATTCAACATACAACAACACAAGACATATCCTTCACCTATATCTATGCAACCGTCTCACACCGATAGATAAATATAGGTGCATACTGGTGATAGGCGATGCACATGCAGGAATGAATGCAAAGTATACCATCAATGTCACAACTCATAATAACCGTCCTCATCAGGACCATTATCATCGTAATTAACCTCCGACCTTGTCGGGAATCAATATCATCTCAATAGTATCCTTCGGACTCGAACCGAGTATCAATATCATTATAATATCCTCCGGCCTTGTCGGGTATCAATATTATCTCAATAATATTCTCCGGACTCGAATCGGGTATCAATATCATCATAATATCCTCCGGCCTTGCCGGGTATCAATATGTCAGCACAATATCCTCCGGCCTTGTCGGGTATCAATATATCATCGTAACTATCAACACATAAATATAGGCATATAGTATGTGCACAGATGCAAGCTGATATACTCATAACCATAAAGATATCTATCTTGTCAATACACGCCAACTACTCGTTATTAGCTAACCAACGCTTATTAATATTAAACCGCTACTTCGCTATTCATCACATGACAATAATCACCATTTATTCACTATTCATTATTATTAACTAATTATCATATATTCGATAATCATCATTAGCCAACAAATTATCAATTACCATCTAAGCATCTTTTATTAACTAACATCAACCATTAACTAACTATCGTTTACCATCTAATCTTTATTATTCAACTAGTCCTCATTATTAGCTAGTCAACATTATTAACTCGGTATTTTTTCATTAGGCATCGTTTTTAACTAGGAGCCATTATCACTAACTTCCTTTATCATCTGGCAATATTAAGCCACATTGTCCTTACTTAACAACTAATTGGCATCACAACTTTGTTATCGATAGCAACTAATTATTATCATAGATAAACCCATTTTCATTGCCACGTATCGACTCTAATCGTTAGCTATCATATTTCAACTAAGCAAGGTTCATTAACTAGTACGTTAGATTTCTAGCCATCAAGTACTATAGCCACCTAAAAGACATCTAGCTACAACTTAGCTTAACCCTTAATTAGGAAGAACAGTCATAAGACCGTATCGCAACTAAAATCACATCAATTATCGATATAATAATTATGAGTGTACCAAATCTATGAATACCATCACCAGTATTTAATCAGTTGAATAATAAGCATCATACCGCATCTTCCTCTGTCCCATACCGGAGAGATGCATATACAAGCACATACATATTCAGATTCATAAACTATAATCACATCACTTATGATGACAAACACTTCTCGGATATTCAATCAATGTCATAACGCGGCCCTTCACCCATTAATTTATCTAGAATAATCACAACATCATAATCATAGCCTTAGGCCCATGCACGTATCCGGGACTCATATCAATAATCATATTTATAAGTCGTAGCATACCTCTAATCATCTTACATATAGGAGGCATACTATCAATAAATATGTTATCATCTCTCATACAAGAGGCATCTCATATCTAGGAGGCATAATATAGATAGACATATATTATCTATAGGATATCATATATCTATAGGTCATACGTCAAGAGAACGAGGGATTAAGTGGCTGAAGTGACCACGACCGCGGTCAAGAGACCGCGATTGCAGACACGCGAATGGCCGCAATCGTGCTTGGGACCACGATCGCAGTAACTGAGAGCAGTTCTTCTCCCCTTCTTTCCATATCACTTCTCTAGGTCAATTTACATATCTAAGAGGAAATAAGGTCTCTATAGGCCACATAACATATCTAGGAGGAATATTATCTCTAAATTCCCAATATCATTTCCACAAGTAGTATCATAACCATAACTGGAAAGCCACAATCCGGAAACATCAATACAAGTTACCAAGTTATGAAGTAACCATATTCTATGGTTTGCTAGCCTTATCTATGTCTACATCCGCAACTAAGTCCACCAGACTTAACATAAGTTTAGGCCTAAGTGGGCCGAATGATCCCACTTCTAATCCACAATTTCCATAATTAGGCATACTATGCCCCAAACTAGGCTAAGGTATCTAATTCATCTTATAGATGTCAAGCAATCCATATTTAAGCCTAAGATAGTAACTTCAACTAGAAACAAGGATACTCAAGTCAACTCTACCAAACTTACGGTTCCAAACTACCACACTAGCCCAATAAGGCTAAATATACAAATCATGCTTCAAATACTAAAACCATAGTCCAAGGATAGAATTATATCATATCTATGCTATAAATTTATCCAAACTAGGGAGAAGGCAATAGGATTCCATAAGTGTATTAAGTAATTCAACCTACTGGTCAAAACCCCCATCTAATCCCCAAACTTATATGTATATTCAATAATAAGTCATTCTATAAAAAAACTAATCTTAACATTCACATTCACACGCAATATATATCATACATTATCCATGAAGAAAAGTAGACAAAAGCCTACCTCAAAGCCAAACCGTAAAATCCCAAATCATGCATCATATGCTCGTCTTCACTTTACAATCCTTAAAATGCCATCACACTAACAAAATCATAACCTACTCATAAATACGAGTCTAATGATACCCATATTGTACTATTGTGCTTCGGGTTCAAAAATGACACCAAAACCCTAAGTGGGTCCCACATACGGAAAATGAGTTTCCGAGACCAACCCAATGTTCACACATGAATAAGGAATCGTAACCCTTAAAGAATGGGTGAAAACTAAGCATGCTTTGGGCTAAAATCAAGCCCTAGTTAAATTGGGATTTTGGGTCCAAACTATGAAATTTAAGCATGAATTCAAGGGATTCTTACCTTAATTTTGAAGATAATCACAATACAAGATGATATTTAAGCTCCCAAGTCAGCCCCCATGACCAATTTTGAGTTAATACACTTATTTTGGGGTTTCTAGGTCTAAATGGTGAAGGACAAATGGTCTAAATGGTTCTTGGGACCTTATATAGCCCCTACCAGTTCTTTGGTTTCGCTATCGCGATCAAACGAGCCTCGATCGCTCTCCCGCGATCGCGGTTGCACCAAATGACATCTAACTCATTTTTGAGTTTTTGACCCTCCGAACTCATCCTGAATCCAAATAATATGATTTAATAGTGAAGTTTGAGTGTAAACAACATTTCAAATCCATTAGAATCATCAAAACTTTCATTGGAGATTGTTTAGGCAAAAAGAGGCCCGAAATAAGTTTGGGAGTCTTGGGATTTGAACTTAAGAAAAAAGAGGGGTCCACACCTAAACTTTCATTGTTTTTCATAAATTCCGCTCAATAGCCCGAAATAAGTTCGGGAGCCTTAGGACCTGAACTAAGGGTCTTCCTAGACTAAAATCAACATTCAAGGAATGATGGAGAAGTTGAATTTCCAATTGGAGATCATTTCGACCAAATGTGGATCCACACCCATTCTTTCTATTTTTCAACTTTTTGATCAATAGGTTGAAATGAGCTCGGGTGCATTGGGACTCGAACCAAAGGTTTACCCAGACTAATATTGATATTTTGGATCTGGTGGCGAAGTCAGAATTTGAATCCGAGATCGTTTCGCTGAGGTTTTTACTCGGTGATCATTTGGAACAAGTGAAGACTTCTAAACAAGGAATTTGCTCTAAAAACCAAACAAACTGTCCGATAACCGAACCGTTGGTCCCAGCAAGTTATAAATGACTTGGGGCAGCTATGGAGAAGCTCAAACGGCGAAGATAAGCGTAAATATGGAAAATGACCTAAAGGATCATTACAATTTCCACTACTAAAAGGACTTTCGTCCTCGAAAGTCACGGATAGAAAGAATCTCAAAAGCTTAAAAGGATGAGGTATTGGGCCCGCATGCTCTAAGCATGACTTCCTAGGTAACCTCAACGGAGAGAAAACACTTGCAAGGGATTCCGCCATCGGTATCCCTTTTTCAACCAGCACTCTCATTTTACTTTCAAAATAGCCAACTCAACTTAACCACTAACTAGCCTTCATCTAAACTGAAAAGGCTGATGCACGTACATCTGAATCACACATACTAATACCATCTATATATCCATATAAATCAACAAAGGCTCATCTAAGCCAAAAGCAAACCAAGAGATAAGTCATTAAACTAACTCCAAACCCAAAAATAACCTTTCTTAACCATTCTACACATGCTATCAACTCTAAACCAGGATGAAAATCACCTAAGTCTTGCCCACTCTATCTCATCATGGAGAAATCAAAGAACTAAAGTTGATCCGCTGAAAGTCCATTAGACAAACATGAGAATAGCTCATAAGGCATTATTTGGGCATACAAATGGAGATAATCAAGGAATGCAATCCATGCCAATACTGCAACCAATCCGAATGAAAATCAAACTAAAATTTTGAAACCCAAAGTATAACTACTCATCACTGAATATCCCACTCCAGGATGTCTCCTCTATCGGGAATGGAGCCATTTTGAATCCAACTCGAGAATATTAATTCCACTGAGTAAATCATCCTAAATTTCCAAAGAAAGCTGAAACTCGAGGCAAAACTGAAATAACCAATATGAGACCCATGGGCTATCATCTGAACACTTATCAACTATAATCCGACTGAAACAAGTAAACAATAAAGGCTACATGCAAGCTCTACAACATCAAGCTAAAATCTCAATATCAAGGCTGAACCGCTCGGTCTCAAATATCTAAATCAAAACTAAAAATAAGGAGGAATTGATGTTTCTAATCTATCATACTCCTAAATCACCATTCCACAGTGTCAAATGCAAAATTGAGCCAATAAGGCTATATCAATGTCAACTATCTCAAATCGACTCTAGCATCCAAATCTAACATATCTGAGATAAACCATTCCAAGCCACTATTGGGACATATTCGGAGAGCAAAATAACCACAGGGATAAACATTGATTGATAATCACAAGCAACCAACCCTATATTGACTGAAGGTAATGAAATATAGCCGCAAAATAGAAATCATGCCAAAGAAAAAATCATTGTCTGAAAATACATATAACCCACTCCATATGAGGGCACGAACTATCCAAACATACTCAAAAACCTTATAAGTCTAAACAACCACACCAGAAATGGCAAAAGCTGTAGAAACTCAAAGAAATGCAACTTAACCTGGGAACTAACCAATGCAATACTCTATCAAGGCAAAGAAATAGTCAGAAACACATCTCATCGAGGAGAATCACTCCACCAAGCATCACTAGGCTGAACAAATGTTGAAATAGGGATTTCTTAAATCCACCCAAGAACAACATCATTGAAGAAGAAATATCAATCTCAAAACCAAGGTCAAAGTCGAGACCACCACCAGAGAATCAACAACTCAAGATAAAGAGTTTCTAATTTGCAAACTTAAAAAGCGGTCATAGGAAAGGCCACTGCCACTAACTCTATAACACCACATACGGCAAAACCATATCACAACAACAAAAGAGTATCTAATCTCCACACTAATATCAAGGCAAACTATCCCAAGGGTATGGACCCAACATACCTATGAGATGAATCCATGACATCCCAACACCAATATCAAAATTGCTATTGGATGATGAAATATCCATAAACGAAGGAAGAACCTCAAACTGGTCTATCTCACAAATGGGTTATACCGGAAAGGATAGCCAAAATAAAATCCTTTGCAACCCAGGAGGCAAGTCTAAGAATCTCAAACTCAAGAACAGGCAACATAACTAAATTGCCTACTCAAAATCCACAAAAATCATGGAAGGTCACTTACCTTTGATACCATAACATAACCCCAAAATTAATCTAATACAACTAACCAAGAGGGAACACAATCAACCTCACCGCGCTAAGGGAAAGAAATTATCAAATCGGGCTATATCTACTCAAGCCACAAAATAGTATCACAAGAAAATGAAAGTCTAATTAGATAACTCTAGTCTATACAACTACCCAGTGAGAATTAAATTCATTATGTAACAACATCAAGTTATAATATCAAATAATATCAATAATCTCACACAGTGGTAGCAATAGCAATAGCAATATCAACATATTGAACAGGCGATACCAAAATGAACATCAATATCATGTACTACTGAAGGGCCACAATAGGGTTAATGTGCCAAGATGAATAGGACTCGAACACAAAACCACACCCATAGGAAAAAAACATCAATATAGATCTACTCCATCCATTACTAAAAGAAATAAACCATAAAGGAGTAACATAGTCATGAATTCAACAATAAGGCACATAATGACCGATATAAATTCATCAAGGCATATAATTATCAATGGGTATGAAAATCCTAATACACATAATAAGAGATAAATCCGAGCAGTAAAAATACACCAATCTTGGCAACATTCGCAGTCACATGACTAACGGGCATAGGAAAAATAAATCTGAATGGGTCTAAATCAAATCATTTGACAGAAATATCAACTGAGGTGCCAAGTGCACCATCTATAACTCAAGATGTCACAACATCATAAGCTGATCTAAATAAGCTGAATAAGTGGAATTCATGTCAGGGATACTCCCTAGACTAGTAGGCGGTCTCTCTATAGTTGTAGCATTTCTTGAAGCATCAATAAGAAGAGAACACAAATTAAGCCCAAATGGATGGCCAACCGACGCTGAGAGAGATCTGCAAATTTATGTCCAAATTTCCCATATCACAACCTATTTTAGGACTCTAGGCTGGCGTGGAATATATGCTAACTCTAGCTGATCACTTATGTCATACTAGGGGCATTCTCTGAATCGATGTCGCATCATAATATAACCAAATAAAGAATCAAAAATACTTTGAGATACTACCCCTCATAATATAAAATGGTCACCATGGCGCGAAGAACCATACCACATTCCACTTAATAGCCCAAAATAAGTTTGGGAGCCTTGGGACCTGAACCAAAGGTCTAAATTGATATTCCGAACGTGATGGCAATGTCGGGTTTTAATCCGAGATCATTTAGACTAAATGTGGGTCCCACACTCATTTTTTCGAACTTTTAACTTTTTGACCAATAGGTCGAAATGAGCTTGGGTGTATTGGGACCCAAACCAAAGGTCTGCCTATACTAAAATTAATATTTTGGATCTGCTGGTGTAGTTAGAATTTGCATCCAAGATTTTTTTTTGAAGTTTTCACTCAGTTGCCAGTTGGAACTAGTGAAGACTTCTAAATAGGAAATTGGCTTTACAAACCAAACGAACTATCCGATAACGAACTGTCGTTTCCAGCAAGTCATAAACGACTTGGGGAAACAGCTGTGTAGAAGCTCAAATGGTGAAGATAAGAGTAAATATGGAAACTGACTTAAAGGGTCATTAAAGAACTTTTGACAGAGTATTCTTTGTTTGGACACTAAAGAAATATCCTTAAGCACTACCTACTTTTATTTATTTCATTTTCTTTTTCACTAATACCTTTATGAAGATTCGTTCACCAGCCAAAAAGATTTCATCAAAAATTTGTAAATTCAACTCATTACCGAGAAAGTAAACATATGTTGTACCTTCTATTTCAAAATTCATGTGAGCAGCCATGATATAACTCATCTTTGCCATTTTGAAAATTTGTAAGTGATACAAGCATAAAGAGCACAAAGATTGCAAGGTCTTATCAAAGCTTCACACTTTGGATTTTCAAAGGTTCAAGCCTCAGATTTGAAAATGCTTGAAGACGTTTTGGAACCATTATAATGCCTTGTTCGAGTTGAAGATTGGAGAAAGGGTTCTTACACTCCAAGGTCGCCTATACTTGGGATTATTAAGGGAAATATTGTCTTTTGATGGCTCTCTTTTACACTCCAAAGGAGCACCCTTCATTAAGGGTATTTTCGTTATTGTTATGTAATAGTATAAATAGACTTATTAGCTTCTATTTTCCTTAGAATTTTGCTAACATTGATATTACTCTTATATTGTAGCTTTACTCTCTAGAGTTAGGTCTTAGAATCTGAAATTAAGGTCTAAGAACATTTGGAGTTAGGGTTTCACTTGTTTTGGTTTATTTGGCAAGAAAGGTGGTTTGAGGAAGAGTGTTTTCTTTGGGTCACCTAAGAGGAAGGTTTGAAATTTCATTTGTGAGGTGTGTTTGAAGATTTGATACATCTTCTAGTGCTAATTATATAGTGGAAGTATGGGTCTTTCTATCTATCCTTTAATTTCAAGCATTCTTCTTCATCTCTATTCTATGTGTTATTTTCTCTTTATTTGGTTGCTGGAATTTGCATATCTAGTTTCAATTTCATGTGTTTGGTAGTCTTTAGGCTATCAGTAAGAGTGTCGGGAACCTTGACAATGCTTCCACATCTTCATTTTTCTCTTATTTTTTATTGTCCAACTGCTCTACTGTGGCTTCAATGCAAACAATTTTGGTGGTTTTCTGCCATGCCTCAACTATGATACTACCAGTCCTGTCATTGCACCTTTTAGTGAGACATACATACTCACTAGAGTTATTTATTAGTTTAGGAATCTCCGCACCTGGGATTTCAATTAGTGTTGATGCACACTCGTCCCAATCCTCTGATTTCATAACTAGTATTGGTAGCTTTGCTTCAGCATTTACAACATTCAAAAATAGAAATCCATCGACAAAACTGAATAGCAGAACTCAACTAAATAAATACACATTCAATTTCCCCCTATTAAGAAAATCCTAAAAAAACCTGCCTAGTGACCCAATTACCAATGTATAAACCCAAAACATATGGGAGTGAATAAATAGTTGTATTAGGAACCCAAAATACTGCCAAAATATCCCCCTCCGCCTTTATATCAAATAGCATGGCACCAATATCCATGTCAAGAAGTACCTTAATTGCAATTGATGAAGGTACAGAATCAAGGTGTTTTATGACATTATAATAACTAGACAGATCATTGAGACCCATCAGTTTTGGTATTGTAACCTCAATAGCAAGAAAAAAAAGTCGTGAATCTAGATGTGAGTTTTAGGATCTCCGTCTTCATGGTGTTATTATTTTGGATGGAGTGAAGTTTAACTAGAACATCAGATTTGACCCATCGAGGACATTTGTCAAACACCTGGTCCTTATTATATTCTAAATCAATCTTATTGCTATTTTCAACCTTCAGCAGTTCAGCCATAGCATAGTCATCTGAAACCATCTTAGCTTGTGTTTCCTCTATATTCACTTCCCTCGAACATATATCAAGACAAAAGCAACATTGGCAGTCAACTCTGCGTATACACCTATAGACGGAAGAGTTCCATTAGCAGTCAATACTATATATGCAATCCTCACACCACCTCTGAAATTGTTTTAAATCCACAACTATTTCTGAAATTCCATCCATAGGTGCCCTTCTATTGGCATTGTTTCATTCAACCAATTCTGCCAAAGTCGAGGATTCCACAAACATATTCTTTAAATTAACCACAGTAGAGATAGATTTGTGCTCTGATACCACTTGTTATGATCTTAATAGGGATCTAAAGTAAATCGCAATAGTTAAACACCCAGGAATATTTTGGGAATTTTTTTGTTTTCTCATAAATGGAATAATGGACAATGAAACTCAATTATAAGGAAATAAAAACTAGAATTAATGGAAACTAACTAAATGATTCACCATAGCTATGATAACTTGCAGAATTAGATGAGGCAAGAATTTAGAAGGAGATCGAAGAGATGAGAAAGTTAGATTTTAGATGATGAGAGAGGTGAATCGGGAGGGAAAAAAAGAACATGAGGGAGAAATTGATTTACCAGATTTCTGTTCAGCCCTTCTCTATTCTATGAAGTGTATATATAACCACCTTGCCATATGGCATCATCACGACCCTTGCAATTTTTTTAAACTTGAGTAATCTCGATCCTTTATTCTCAATCTCGCACATTTCTATTCCAGACTTTGAATCCAACAACTAAAATTTGATCGACTATTATTGAGATCATAATAGACATTCACGTGACCACTAAGGTCATGACATAAACCTTTTAAGCATAGTTAAAATTTCAAAAAAATATGGGAGATTGATTTGCTGGTTACACATTGTATGGACTCTAGTTTATTCCTTAGCACCATAAGATGGGATTGATACAAGTACGACCATAAGGATGGACGTGTGAAAGTGTAATGAACCCAAGGCTTGGAGTGTGCAAGAAAAATGCAAAAAAAAAAGCCTAAAACACACACTAAAACCAAACCTACACTACACTTTATGGGTGATGTTTTGAGGCTTTTATTAAAGGGCCTTTTAGTCATTTTGTATTCTAGTTGTAACCTAGTATAAATAGAACATTGTAGGTCATTTTTGTATTAGACTTTGATGATATTGTAAGTTGTATAACACTTTGAAAGACAAGTCCTCTTTTCTCTTTAGGAGGCAACCCAAAACTAGGGTGATACTAGTGTGGAATCACTAGTGTTGCATTCATGGCTTGAGACGTTGGTGTTTAGAGGAGGCAAAGTCCCTCTTATGTCAACGTAGGAGTTAGGTTAATCATTATGTGTAGCGTTAAGGGTTCAAGAGTATCACATGTTCTTGGGTTCTTAAGATTATACCAACCCAGGTCTAACTATCTATCCTTTTTGTTTATTATAATCTCGTAATCATTTGTGTATCTTGTAATCTTCAACCCGTGAGTTGTTGTCTCTTGTTGTTATTGTTCTTATCATATTGTTGTCCACCTTGTTGTGTTGTTGCAATTTTGTTGTGGTTATACACGTTATTATCTCATCATTGTGTAGCATTTTTGGTTTTGGACTTGTTTCCAATTTGTCTCAGTTTTGTATTGGGTTTGTAGACTGTTTTTGTGGCTGTTTTGGTAAAATCCATGTTGGTATCATATCATTTGGTATCAGAGACATCTTTGATTTTGTTCTAACAAGATCAATCTTGGGCTGAGACCTTGAAAACTACAAAAAAAACTGAAATCTAAAAATTCCAAAAACAGTCAAATCTGCCACCTTTGTGTTCTTGGCCGAAAATTGTGTTTTTGTTGTGTATTGTCCGAGATTTTTAATTGTCTTAAGTTTTTCTAGTGTTAGTATTGTTCTTCACTAACACTTTGAGTCTATATCTTGATTTGAGCCTTTGTTGTTGATGTTGTTATTGTGAACTTGGACTTGGCCGATTGTTGTTGGTATTGTTGTTGCGGGTTCAAGACTTGAACGTGTGATGTGTTGTTGATTCAAGTTTTGAACGTGTATTGTGGAGATTGTGTTGTGGAATTTTTAAGCTTGAAAAGTTGTTGTTGTTTGGGAGGTCCAACTTGAACCTTAGAACTTCAAGACTCAAAGTTTGTGTTCTTGGTATTCTTCACCATCTCCATATATTGTTGAAAAAAAAGTGGTTGTTTATCTTAGAAGAAGAAAAAAGAGTGTGTATTGTGTTGGTCTTGCAAGACATAGATCCAAGTTTCAAGGTGTAGTACTTGCGACTCAAAGACTTTTCCTACACACTAAAGACTTTACATCACTTCTCAACTACTTTCCCATGAAACAAGGGTCCATGTTTTAAGGAAAAGTACTATAAAAGTCAAGTCTTGAAAAATTGAATTTGAAAAGGCTCCAAGAATTGTTTGAATTTCCCTCCTTAAAACAAATTTCACCAACTCCTAAATTGTAAATTGGCCAAGACTTGAAATTGAAATATAAAATTAAGAAACCGTAACCAATACGTGGCTGCCACATTATCATTTTTTACTGTTCATGCAACAATTTTGGCTCAAATTTTAGATTTCTTTGTTTCATTTTATTGTCTCTTAGTTCGTTTGTTGGTTCGAACATTAATTGACAACCTAGTAATCTCCTACTAGCTTGTAAGTTAGTTTTGTGTCCGTTTGTTTGTGTTTACGTTTGTTGTGTACTTTTATCTTTTTGAATTCATTGTTAGTCCTTGACTCAAGTCCTACAAGATTTCGTTTGAGTTTCAAACAAAAATCTATTTTGGGACAAGAGTACACTCGACACTCAATCACTCACGAAGTACAAGCCGGCTTTCAACACTTGTGAAACCAAGTGTAAGGTAAAACCGAGAGTGAGAGTGTGGTGAGGCATTTTTGATCTAACAAGTTTGTTTTCTTTATTTGTTGTGTCTTTTTGTTTGGTACAATGGCTGCCCATAATTTCAATGCCACATGTGATCGTATCAATGACAATATTGAAGATATGAAATGATACATTGAAATTATACGCCAACTGCTACCCAAGCTCTACCCACAAAATCCAAATTGTCCAAGCGCCTTGCGTTGAGAGCTTTCCGGAGGAAGTTGCTGCCCAACATGTGAGTAAAACTTGCCCACCACTTGAGGATATGTGTGATGTGATTAATGAATCTCAAGTGAGTGAAGGATTTAAAGATGTTGGCCAGGGGAAAAGGAGTAAACCTAGGAGCCTATGTTGTTGTAAAGATGCTAATGTTTGTTTGGCTCATAGGGTTAATCATGTGCTTGACATATCTTTGAAACTTGATAATGATTCCTTAGAGAGTGAAAGATCCAAATCTATTCGCGGGTTAGATCATTCACTCTTTAGGCACAATGTCTTGTTTGAAGATAGTTTATTTACTCCTAATGAACCTGGTGGTGCAAGTGATGTTGACGGCATGGCTTGTCTTGGAAGCTATAGCCTATATACTAACCCACTATGGTGTGACAATATTTCTCCTCAAGATGAAAATCTCTTCTTGGAAGATGAGAGTACTCTTAAGGGTAGGGAATGTGTAGTTTCATAAATGAGTACTCTTGGTAGTACTCTTGGTGTGCATGATGATCAATTTACTCTTAAATGTAGTTCACTACTTGAGCTTGTGAATAGTGTGCTTTAAAATTCTCAAGTTAGTGATGATGTCTATAGAATTGATCTTGATAATGCATTTGACTCTTTGAACATCTTGTACGGTAAAAGCATTGCAATTAGTTTTGTTCATAGAGACCATGTGTATGAAAATATTTTTGTGTGTGAATATGGGAGTGACATTCTAGGGAAAGGAAGGGCTAGCCTCGGTTTAAGCCCTTGGATAATTTTTCCATTTGATCCCGACACCCTCATGGAATGTGGAAATCTCTACACTCCCCACTCAATGCTTGGCCAAGACGACAAACAATGTTTGGTTGTGGGTGCTAATGAAGGAAGACAAGGTTCTTCCTTATCTCTTTTTGTTGGTGGTGACCACTTTCTTTGTGCCATTTGTACTAAGTTTTTTAAGTCCAACACAAAGGATCCATGGATGTACTTCAAGTTTGTTCCACCTTGGCATGGCATATTGATGTGTTATTTTTGCTAACCCTAACCCCTCATGTCATGAGGATGTGTGCTTGTTTGTCTTCTTTTGATTTTGTAAGGTACAGATTCGAGGTGAAATCCATTTCAAGAAGGAGAGGATGATACAAGTACGACCACGAGGATGGACGTGTGAAAGTGTAATAAACCCGAGGCTTGGAGTGTGCAAGAAAAATGCAAAAAAAGGCCTAAAACACACACTAAAACCAAACCTACACTACACTCCATGGGCGATATTTTGAGGCTTTTATTAAAGGGCCTTTTGGTCATTTTGTATTCTAGTTGTAACCTAGTATAAATTGAACATTGTAGGTCATTTTTGTATTAGACTTTGATGATATTATAAGTTGTATAACACTTTGAAAGACAAGTCCTCTCTTCTCTTTAGGAGGTAACTCGAAACTAGGGTGATACTAGTGTGGAATCACTAGTATTGCATTCATGGATTGAGACGTTGGTGTTTAAAGGAGGTAAAGTCCCTCTTATGTCAACGTAGGAGTTAGGTTAACCGTTGTGTGTAGCATTAAGGGTTCAAGAGTATCACATGTTCTTGGGTTCTTAAGATTATACCAACCAAGGTTTAACTATCTATTCCTTTTGTTTATTGTAATCTTGTAATTATTTGTGTATCTTGTAATCTTCAACCCATGAGTTGTTGTCTCTTGTTGTTATTGTTCTTATCATATTGTTGTCCACCTTGTTGTGTTGCAGTTTTGGTGTGGTTATACACGTTATTATCTCATCATTGTGTAGCATTCTTGGTTTTGGACTTGTTTCCAACTTGTCTCGGTTTTGTAATATGTTTGTAGACTATTTTTATGGCTGTTTTGGTACAATCCATGTTGGTATCGTATCAGGGATGGTTTAGAAATTTGAGGTTATACAACTTGTTTCAAAAGATGGACAAAATTGAAACTAGTTCTTAATGAAATCTTGCTCTTAAAAAATGGATAAGCCAAAGTAAAGCGTCATGCATGAGGTTGAAAGATGGATTTGTTTAATAATTGGGGTACGAATGTTGAATTTTTGATAATTTGAGACTTTTTTTTTGTTGTAAAACCTCTTAGTAGAAAGGAATTTCTATATCTCACTGTTAATAAGTCGTTCATTTCTTTTTATACTTTTCATCCTAGTGTACTTCAATGATCAATCTCCAAAGGGTGCTTTTCTAGAGAATTGCTTGTTTTAGCTTGTACGCTGACATGAGCTCTGGTTTTGATATGCGACCAAGTAAAAGTAATCATAAAATTTATCATTATTCGTCACTCTCAGGCTCATTGATTTATATCGTGGAAATGTTACTAAACTTTTTAGAAACAGAACTTGCAAATTATTTAATGAAAGCTTTATAATTTAAAGGAAAAAGAGTCTGGTCTGAAATAGGCTCAAACTTTGGAAAAATTTGTTGTAACACATCTGAAATTTGTGGGGTTCTATGACCCCCATGAACTATTTATTAGTGTATTTTAGTGACATTTATTTACTTAGCTGAACCTACACGTGAATACACGTGCACTGAGTGCATATGAGTCAAAATAAATCTCTATAAACCATCTCTATTTGTCATGTAGCAATGCAATTGTCCTTTATTTTATGTTTTTTTTTATTAAATATCCCAAATATATTAAATTTCTTTCTTTAAAACTTCTCTGAACGAAGCACTGCGGTGATTTCATTGTACCAATCGCCGACAATCCATTAGCGAAATCTTCCAATGGTGCGCAAAACTTGCCTGAACACTGCCTTCAATTTCGTCAAGCTACAAGCGAGATTCAAAATGATTATGCTATCGAATTTTGTTCTCCATCATATAATCTATGTGATCCAAAAAAATTGATTCAAAAGGGCGGTGAAATTGCCGATCAATCCTTAATTATCGCCGATAATGAAGCCCCGACAAGGTCAACGGAAGAAGACCAATGCCAAAAGGGGCGCCATCTCTCTGCGAGTCTATCCCACCAAAAAGTCCAGTCACCAGAATGGTCCCATCAGATGCGCACAAAGCACACCAAGACTCATCTTCTAATTCATCTCACAATTTAATGAATTCGACGGGAATCGACCAATCTATTCATTCTTCTCAAGTCTTTTTCTCTTTTTAATTTATGAAATGTGAAAAAGTAATAGTTACAATAAATAAATTTAAATAATAAACTGTTTTAATTATTTAAAAAGGCGTGTGTGAAACACTCTCATTGCATAAATTGAGTAGTAGTCCAGCTGAGCAAATAAATGTCACTAAAATACATTAATAAATAGTCCAAGGGGATCATAGGAATACCACAAAGCTCAAATGTGTTACAATAATTTTTGCCAATGTTTGAATATATTTTGGACCCTTTTACCTAATTAAAAAAAGTTTCTCGAACTTCAAGACACATGCCCTAAAATTCAAATTTTCAGAACACTATCTCCTGAAGTTTTGTTAATCCTAATTACATTATATACCAAGTGTTATAAAATGATAAAGTAAAGACATGAATAATAAGATAGAAGTTAAGAGAAGAGAGGAGATATCTTATTTCAGTTAATGGATGATAGATCATCCTGAGGGATGATTTAAAATAAAGAAAACCCCTCTATTTATATGAGAAATTTATTTCAAAAAGATAGACATTCCATCTCTTGATAGATACTCACTAAATCTTGATAGATACTCAATATATCTTGATAGATATTCACTATATTTTGATAATCATTCACTATAATGTAAATATTTTAATAGCACTCCCTCTTGAATGTTTAACTGATAGATAATGTGCCTCGGTTAAATCTTACTAGAAAAAAATCTAGTGAAGGAAAAAAAGTACATATCTCTAGTAATATGAATTGAGTTGACTCATTAAAACCTTACAAGAAAAAATCAGTGGGACAAAGCCTTAAAAGGAAAAAAAAAAGAGTACAACACGTATAACCTCAAATCTTGAATCTTCGCATTCCAATATTATCCATAATCTTCTCAAAAGTTATAGTTGGTAGAGACTTGGTGAATAATCCTTTATATTATCACTCGAATAAATCTAGTATACGTTGATATCACCATTTTTGGAGCTAATATAGGTAGAAAACTTTGATGATTTATGCGTTGTTCTATCTCTTTTTATGAATCCTCCCATTAGTTGCTCTTGCATGCAACATCTTTATATAAGTGGGTATTTTAAATTACATTTTTCTTAAATGAGATGTATTATTGACCTTGGCCACATACATTCTCAACTTGCTTTGTGAATAGCCATTATTGCCATGTAAAATAATATGGTATGATAGCAATCTTTCGGGACAATAGATAACTGTCGTGATCCAATTTCTCAGGTCATGATGATACCCACTAGAGTTCGAAATCACTAGTAACGAACTATCCAAAGAAGTAAAAAGGGAAATGCAAAATAAATGTGGTACAAGGGATAATATGCATATATAACAGTCCCAAAACCTGGTGAAGTTAGTACAATAGGTTCTACTATAAAAAGCATACAAGGTTCAATACTGAATAAATATACAAATACAATCCATCTATGAATACAATATAAAGATCAGTCTAAACCATAAGAGAGAGAATAAAAGTACTCCAAATACTAGGAGCTCACCCTAAATCTCTGATACATAGCTACTCCATATGATGCACACAACAATGGCGAGAATTTGTACTATAATCTGCAGGCCACAGAAGTGTAGTATGAGTCCCAAACACATGGTACTCTGTGGTCAACTGTCGACTGAGAACCAAAGATGATGCAAATATAAATAAGATGCAAAGTAGGAATATAAACTACAAGCAACTATCTAGCAAACTAACATAATTAAGCTAGAGAGGCAATAAGGATAAACTATCCTATTCTAGTCGTATTTAGAAGCTGAAACACTATACCGTATATCACTAGACAATATATAAATAAAGAGTGGAAGAAGAATATATAGTAGTATACAAAGCCAGGGAATACATATAACAATATGAATAAACAAGGGAAAAAAGGGATATAAAATATATATATATGTGTGTATGTATATATGTATATGACTACTCAAGGTAATGACTAACAGAACCAACCTAGCATCTCACGACATCCTAATCAAGTAGGAAACTACTGCTGGCATAATCAGGGTCCCTAATTATAATGTCTAACCATGACATAATTATCCATAATATAATTACCGTAAAAGATAAAGAATAAGAATTATACTTCTAACCTCAGTATCAGTTCATATTCAGCCTTCCACAAAATAACCATAATGAAAACAATGCAGTAACTGGCTAGTTCTAATAAATAATACCTAACCGAGCCCCATAAATAGGATGGTTCAATCAACACTCAACAAACAACAATCATAACCTATACCTATGCAACGCTTCATAAGGCTAATAGATATAGGAACCAAATAATATATTGGTGATAGGCAATACACATGTAAGAATGAATGCAAGTAAATTCATCATACCATAACCAATTCACGTGCCATAATGTACCTAGTGTATACACCTCCTCCAGCTTGATGGCTCGTAATGGAAGGACCTACGATGACCTCTCTTCTCTGGCGTGATGGCTCACAGATAAAGAAGAACCTAGGGGGTTCGAGAGTACCCATGTACACTGACCTGGTCATGATCTAGGATTTTCAATCATTATCATCATCAGCTTACTCCATCCAGTACTAAAAAAATGTGTATATATAGTGAATGCACAAACTCAAACTGTGGCTAGTGTAAGTCTATAAATCTGGTGCCCGGGGTCAACTCTAGTACTAAATCATTATAATATAGTATAAAGGGGTTGAAATTTCGCACGTTCGAAGTAAATAGTAATGAAAAAAATCACGGACCAGAATCTTTCTTGGTTAGATTTCTAAAACATCATTTGAGTTTAAAAATCTCATAAATCATCCATTAAGGTGATATGATTGCCGTTATAAAAGAATACATTTTAAAAGTGAAAAGTGAAAATAAATCACTTTTTAGAAACAGCAGTAGTAAAACTATGATTTTAGTTGGAATCATACCACTCAGTGAGCATGAATGTATCAAAATCTCTACATTCCATCACCCATATCTAGATAAGACAATCATAAGCATCTAAATGTCCATAGACTAAGGCTACATCCTTTATAAGGATAGATTACTGATATGCTATAGTATTATAGCACTTTGATGCTTAAAATGAGGAAAATATGCAAGTTTCTAAGGTTGTTTTGTTAGATATGATTGTTTGGGTATGTTTCGCAAAAAATTATTTTTCAGATGTTAAGCTCGTGAAAAAGATGAGAAAAGGTGTTTTTAGTAACTTATTGGAGTAATTATGGATGTTCGTGATACTTTCTAGCTTGATCGTGATAAAAGCATATTCCAGAACTGAAGAAGAGCTGAAAAGATGACTCCCGATGCTTACTAAGTCAACATGTGGATAACAAGTAGACTTATGGACCACATGTGGGCAAAGAAAGTGCAAGAAGTCCAAAATCCCGAGAGCTGACTTGCAGGAAATTTTTGTCCTGTCACTTGCTCCCAGTTTTTGTGCCCATCCTGCAAGCCATAATTGCTACCTGCACCTAGGTTTAAGGCGCTAGTAGGGAGAATAAGTGGCCACCGACTCTGTTTTCTCCTATTTTGTTCGGGCTTTGATTTTAGGGTTTCCTTATGTACTATAAATACCCTTTATGTGTTTTTTTAGTAGGAGACACATATTATTGATATTCACAAATATATTTTTATTCCAAGATTAGATTTTGATCTTGGAATGCTCTTGTATTGACTTTGGTTCATTAATTTAGTTATAGTTGTGGGTTTTTCTACTTTTTATCATTGTGATTTCATCTATGCCTTCAATTATGAATGTTATTGTTTCTTCATAAACATGAGCGACTAGAAATCCATAGCTAGGGTTGGGAAAACCTTGGTAGATTAATGAAGTAGGAAAAGTGCTATTGTTATTCTGAATTGATACCCATGCATATATTGCTTTATCTTCTTTATAATAGTTTTATTTATAGGTGCACACGTTAGGATCCTACCTAGATTATTGCTACTTACTCCAAAAAAGGAGCAGTGACTAGGAAAAGATAATGACAAAAGTAATTTGGAGTTTAACTGTCGATCCACGCTTCTAGGTTTTATCCTAGTAAAATGGTTAGGTTTCATCTAAAAACTAGAGACTCAAAAGGTAATATTTAAATGAGATAAAGATAAGGGTTATTAAGGCGACATTCCTAGACTCAAAAGGAAAAGGGCAAAATCCTTCTACTTATCAAAATAACTGCAGAAGGTACATAACTTATCATTTATGCATGCAAGGTATCGGGTTGGTTCAACAAAGAACGATAAGCCTATGGAGTTGAGAAGCCAGGGGAACACAATTCTAGTGTTCACTTACAGCTGATTATAATTGAAGTTGATATTTGCTACTAGTTCGATACTGATACTAAAAACCCTCCATTTACTTTTCCAGTTCAGCCCACTGATTACCACAACTGAAAGCTATGAATCCACGTATTCTCTTGGGATTCGACCCCAGTCTTTGTTGGATTACTATATTTGGCAGCGACCGTATTATATTTTGAGAGGAGGTGTAGCTTGGCCATCACCAAATTTTGGCACCATTGTTGAGAAATACGGTGTTGATTTATGATTTAAAGTTGTTGTAATTTATGGTTTTTTTTGTCTAATTTGGGCATACAACAGATTTTGCCTAGCACATGGAATAGAGGAAATACCTTACTCCCAGTAAATTCGAATAAAGATAAGATCCTACAAATGCCTAGTAGGATGGCGGAGTAGAAAAGAGATAATCTTCCTGAAGGGGTTCATGATGTTGTACCTCTTCCTCCTCCTAAAGGAGTAAAGGATATAGTTGATCAATAGACTGGTGAGCTATTAGCTCAAGCTGAGAACGAAAGGAGGGAAACAAAAGAAGCTCCACGGGTAGCTAGGGAGGCAGAGCTAGTTGAGCAGAGACAAGCAGCAAACCGCCGAGCAGGACTCAGTGGAAATCAAAATAGAGCAAGTGGTGCCCATGTTCAAGTGATCCCATTATAACAGTATGTGCAACCATATATAGATGATGAAGAAGATATGGGTTACATTGAGCCGACAGAGATTGGAGCCATTAGTCCTCCTATTTTATCCCCAGGCATTAAGTTTGACATAATGAGTGTAATGATCCATTTCTTAAATCTGAAGGGTGTGTTTACAGGTCTGCGTACAGATGATGAAAATTGTACCTTCCCAATTTCATTGGGATCTGCAGTTCGTACATAAGTCTAGGGGTGAACCAAGAAGCAGTTAGACTGAGGCTGTTCCCTTTCTCACTTATAGAAGAGACATCTTTATGGTTAGGGGAACTACCAAGAGGCTCTATCACTATGTGGAATAAGCTGTGCATGCAATTATTAAACAAGTTCTTTCCTCCATCCAGGATGATGCAGCTTAAGGATGTGATTTATAATTTCAGGTAGCTGCAGTCAGAACCTATGTACGAGGCATGGTTTATGTTCAAGAAGAAGCTGATTATAGTGCCCAATCATTAATTGTCAGGGAAGAGCTTATTTGAGATACTCTACCAAGCCTTGACCATTAGCCTTAGAGCCATGGTAGACACTATATTTGGAGGAGCTTTTATTAGACTATACTGGAAGGCAACTTCGGAGATGTTAGATTAGATCTTACTCAGAAACCGAGGGTGGCAAAATTTGGAAGCTAAGAAGGGATCTGGCACATATACTATTGGTGCCGCCTGCGACCAGAAAGTAGCTGATGACTTAGTAGCATAAGAGATTGCGTTGATGAGAACTGATTTAGGGGTACTAGCAAATCAGCTTGCAAAAACAACTTATGAGAAAGTAAATGCAGTAGCAGTACAGAGATTAGCTTCCAAAAATTATGAGCCAAAATTAGAAGAGGAAATAAATTATCTAGATCATCAGTTGGCGGGTTTTTGAGCCTAAGGGCAAGGTAACCAAGGTCAAATCTACTATGACAGATAAAGAGACTGTAGCAGAGATTGAGATAGTGACTAAAGGAAGAAGGATGACTACAGAAAGAAGGGAGAGAGGTACATTCTGTGTGGCAGACGAGATTAGAATCAAGAATACAAGAGATGTTGGCTAAGCTCATGAAGGGCCAAGAAAATCAGGAGATCGACCTTAGAAGATTAAGGCCAGCATTTAGGGTTGACCCAAAAGGTCGAATCTCATGTAACTTCTATCGAGCAGTTGGAGCACCAGTTTAGGCAAATGTCTGCAACTTCGAACTAGAGGCAGCCGGCTACTCTTTCGAGCAATATTATGTAGAATTCGTAAAATGATGGTCATGTACTTGCTATTATAACAAGGAGTGGTATCACTACTATGGATCCCCCACTACCTGCTGCAGAAGTTGTTGATGGTGAGACACCTATTGTTGAGTCCAAAAAGGTAACTGGAGATAAGGGTAAAACTACTGAGGACAAAGGTAAGGGTCTAGTCATTGAGGCAAAAATCAGACAAATTTTGACACCGCCCCCATATTTTCCTCAGCAACTAAAGTATAAGAAAGAAGAAGAAAAATTTAAGAGATGCTAAAAAAATTGAGCTTGAATATTCCTTTTCTCAAGGCGTTGGAGTAGATGCCTGGATACACCAGGTTTATGAAATAATTGGTCACAAGGAAGAAAGAAGCGACAATTGAGGATGTTGATGGTGTGCACTACTGCCGTGCGGTCACAACTAGGTCTTTGGTGTAGAAAAAGGGTGATCCTGGAGCATTTACTATACCAAGCACTATTGGGTCATCTCATTTTGCCAAATCCTTATGTGACTTAGGAGACATCATAAATTTGATACCGCTGGCCATATTCTTGCAATTGGACTCAAACCCTCCGAAACCAACTTTAATGCAGCTATTGATGACTGACACTACAGTGTAGAAGCCTGAGGGAATCTCATTTGATGTGATCATAAGAGTGGATAAATTTATTTTTCTGGCTGACTTCGTCATTATGGACTATGAGGTTAATGGAGAGATGCCCATTATATTAAGAAGACCGTTTATGGCTATAGGTAGAGCGATGGTTGACATGGATAAAGGAGAGCTAGAATTCAGAGTCAATGGTGAGGAGGCCACATTCAACATTTGAAAATCAATGAAGCAGCCTACCAACATAAGCATATTAAGGGGCCCCTTATAGGTACCTTGATGAATTCTGAGTAATTAAGATACCCACATGGTGTCTCTATGTTAAATCAAGAACTGTATGAGAGGCAACCCATGGGCTTGTTCGTGAATTCTGAGTAATCAACACAGCCACATCATGTCGCAATGTTAAATCAAGCACTGAGTTGGAGGAAACCCACTATTTTTAGTATTTACGTTTTTGTTGTTTTTCATTTTTTTAGGTTGATTAGCTCTTGGACTTGCTCGGAATATGGTAAAAATTTCTACATTCATCGATTTTTCGGTAAGTGGACTGTGTGATCAACCTATCATGGTCACAAGTTCCACACGGTAGGTTGAGTAATAAATTGAAAAGTTGAAATTTTGAGGATGAAAAATAGAAAGTTGCAGACTTTGGCATCTGATCGTACTTTTGGGACCATAAACTTAGGTTAGAGACCATAAGTAGCTAGAAAAATATTGAAATACCAAGTCCGAATTGCAAAAAAATGGGCCAAAAGTTTTGGCCCTGCACCTGCGGCCAGCAGGTGGCACTTGAGCCCATGCCTGGGGGCACGTGGTAGGCGCAAGTTGTTACCGCGGCTAGGTCTTTAGTGGGCCTAATTTTTAATACAAATTTTGGGCCCACCAACACTTATATATGACCTAAAACAACCCCGCTCATCCTTAACCTCATTTCTACTCATTCAAATCCTTAAAACTTCATTTTTCTCTTTGAATTCAAACTTTTCTCTTAAAACATAAATAACCCCACACTTATGTAAAGGCTAAATAGACGTTTGTTTGAGATACCAACTTTTTCCACTATAGTAAAAACAATTTCTAAATTTGTTTTTTCTCGAGTTCCTCATTGTTCATTTCTAGTTCGTTATAAAAGAGGTAAATTTCTTGGCTCCAAAGGGTTATATATTGATTTATTTATGTTTTAAACAAGTTGATATGTGTATTCCATTGCAAAATATATAGAATCTATCATGCTTGTATATAGGAGCCTTGAAGTAACCTAAAACCTTAATGTAGGGCCTTGTGTTGAATTAAAATCTAAAGTTGGGCCCCAATCGGATGTTGAGTGAATATCACTAGTTAAGCATGTTTGTTTGCTTCAAAATTCGTGATTTTTGATAGGTGAGTGTACATTGGACTTCTTGGGATTTCAAATGGGTTAAAAGGGTGTGAAAATTGAGGAAAGAATTGAACTTTTTGAATTTTGAGTTTTTCTTCAACTTTTGCCATTCCTCACTTTTGTTGGAAACTAACAATTGTTTTTTCAGGTACATATGACACCTAAAGTTGTAAGGAATAACAAGGCCAATACCTAGAGGAGACGAGCAGAGTCTCTCGAGCCTAGTGGTTCAGTGGACAAGTACCTGAGGCAGCAACATAGAGACACTGTAGTGTATTACTACAGGGCAGACATGCCAGGCTGCTCAAACTGTTATAGCCTGGCCACAAATAAAGCCAGTGTAGATGTCACGCCATACACTTTTTACCTGGTAATGATAATAATGACGATGAGACAAATTTTGAGTTTACTCCACAGGTTGCTGCTCAGGACCCTAGTTTGAGGAAGGGTCACAGGATTCATCCAAGGACGTAGAGAAAGAGGAGTCATCAGCGGTGCCTCAATCTGAGGAGGGCACTACTAATCATGTACTGCAGTCAGATGTACCCCAGTCTAGGGAGGGTATAGAGCAGCCTTTCCATGATGTATCAGTATAGTAGGGGAAGATTTCTGCACCCACACACACCTCGTAAGCACCTGATATGGGACAAATGACCATCTTATCTTTTGATGACATCTTTGGAGGCCAACACATAGAGGCTCAAGACTTGGTCACCTCAAGAATACAGGAACATGCATGGAGGACCAGTTTTGAGCATAACTTAAAGCAATCTTCGCGTATGGAAGATTGCTTGGAGCATTTAAGATTTAGGACTCATGGTTTTGGACCTTAATTAAGGGCATTTTGAACATTACACATGGTGTATTTACACACCATGGACGCACCTATCATTAAGGGCAAAGTAGTCTTTTTGTCTTCTTTTGTATTACACTATAAATAGGTTATTTTAGCTCATTTCTAAGGAGATTTTGAATGATGAAGATGTGAAAGACTTCTTATCTCTTTGAGAGTGTAACACCCTTAGTGTAGGGTGATACAAGAAAACAAGAGGAGCACAAAACAACCACTAAACAGTCCAATACACCCTCCAAAATAGTCCACTAATCTTAAGGATTTGAGGACCAAGATGGAGACCACTCTCGGATTCACTACAACAACAACAATACGAGCTAACAATAGTGTATTTGACACCCAAAACAGCCACAAAACGTGAGAACAATATGATAACAAGAACATAAATTTTTGGATTCAAAAAGGACCCAAAAACAGTCCACTACACAAGATAACAACAAGAAAAGTAAAGGATAGATAGTGAGACCAATATTATTACAAGATTAAGAACCAAGTGTATTTCAACACTAACCCCTAATGAATGAAACAATTCAAACTACACTTTTACGGTGACCACCAAGGTAATCGACTCACCTCAAGATTCACCGTTTCTAAGCAACGTACAATATCGGCTTTTCCAAGCCCTACACTAAAGATGGCTTATCCAAGCCCTATACTAAGGGTGTTACACTCTCAAAGAGATAAAAAGTATTTCACATATTCATCATTTAAAAACTAGTGAAAATAAGACTAAGGGGGCCTATTTATAGTATATTACAAATGAAGATAAAAAGACCACTTTTCCCTTAATAAGAGGGGCGGCCATGGTGTGTAAATACACCATGTGTAATGTCCAAAATTCCCTTAATTAAGGTCCAAAACCGTGAGTCCTCAATCCTAAATGCTCCAAGCAATCTTCCACACGTGAGATTGCCTTAAGTTATGCTCTAAATGGGTCCTCCATGTATGTTCTTCTATTCTCGAGGTGACCAAGTCTTGAGCCTCTATGTGTTGGCCTCCAAAGATGTCATCAAAAGATAAGATGGCCATTGGTCCCATATCATCCTCCCCTTCTTGTACTTGTATTAATTATATGGAACTTGGTATAACATTTTAATATATATAACGTACGAGAATTTTTATGCAAGTATTAATGGTATAGATGGAATTATAGATGTTGCCCATATAGTTTAATGTGATGTGACTAATTTAATGTTAAGATAACTATTTAAACTTGGAATCGTAAGCCAGTATTTGAATCTAAAGTTTAAAGTGACCAAGTATGTATAAGTTGAAGGTTAGATTAAAGGGATTAGGAGCTGAAAATGGAGCAAAATATTGAGGTGCTTGCTTGAATTATTTAAGCTAGTAGGTGAGTCACCTACTTAAGTTGTTTGGACCAAATTAGTGGACCCATGGCTATGGATCAGATTTGGGTCTATGCTAATATACTCATTTGGGCCAAATTGAATAAAAGAGAAAGAAAATGGATAAGTGGCCCAACACACCAATCTGCCAAGGCCCAAATATAATTGAGACCAACAAGAAATTAAGCAAGTAGGTGCATCACCTACTTTGAAGTTTTAGCAGCTTGGACCCTTAAGTAGGTGCATCACCAACTTGGACCAATTTGACCAATTTTATGGTCAAAATACAGCTAAGGAGGTGGAAAAGATAGGGCCTTTAAAAGGCCAAGTTGCTGGTCATTTTACTTCACTTTTAAGTCACAAAAAAGGAGTATACTTCAGCAAATCTCTCTACTCT
The DNA here is from genome assembly GCF_002878395.1 of Capsicum annuum. Classification (NCBI taxonomy): domain Eukaryota; kingdom Viridiplantae; phylum Streptophyta; class Magnoliopsida; order Solanales; family Solanaceae; genus Capsicum; species Capsicum annuum. The sequence goes on from NC_061122.1 coordinate 81,547,067, forward strand.
CTCTAAAACAACAAGAACAGCAGCCCTACTTTTCCTTCTAGGGTTCTTGAAGAAACCCTCACCTTTGCAGCCCAAGGTAAGGGAAAAAAACTTCAAGGTTTTGTTTAATTATCTCATGGAATATTAGGAAAACAAGTTATAAGTGTTTGACTATAAGTATATGGCTGATTATCGAACAAGCTGTTTGTTCACGTTTCCTTGTTATTGAGGAACTTTTTTTCTTCTTCTTCGGTTTATGTGTGAAGGAAAGTTCAAACTCTTGAAGAGTTCAATTAAAAGAATAAGTTACTGAACTGAGGTAAGGTGACTGCTCTATTTTGTTTTTCTTATATATGAATTTGAGAGAGGACTATGGATGTCTTGTTATTGAGAACTCAAGAGATGATGAGTTCAATAATTGATTGCTACAATAAAAGGGATTTGGGACAGTTTTATGGACTGTTTTGTATGTATATGTCACGGGCTACCAGGTTGAAGTTGGATAAAGGTGTGATGAGTTTGTAATAAATTATAGAAGAAAGATGTGGTGATACACCACCGAACTAATGTTTGCTGCCCAATCTATTTTGCGTATTATTTGGAATGTGTAATAAAGTCGAGGTGGTTCTGGTGAACCTTATAAGAACCTAAATGGTATATGGGTGTAATTGGAGGAAAAACGGGTTAAGATGACACCCTTGTTTGATAGATTAGTAGTTGCTTCCCGGTTATTATTTTGGGTGAAATTAAGTATCTCAAATGTGTTGATTGGTTACTAATACTAGTTTACCATATATTTTCTTGTAGATAAGTAATCTAAAAGGCGGGAAGTCAAGTCGGGTTAGTTTCGGAGTCAAATAACTATGTATGTAAGGCATACTCTATTTCACACTCTTTGGCATGAAGTTGTACAATTGTTTCATCAAACAAGTTTCCGAGATTATCTTATAACAAAGTGCTACATAATGGTAGCACATTACACTCCATGTATCCAATGACCTTGTTCCTACTCTCTAACGCATTAGAACACCTCAATACGTGCTTATTATTAAATTTGCGCGTCTATCTTCACTAGAAAATTTCAGGAGTTCTCCGTTTGTTATTTCAGCTCCTAAACACTTTATTTGTGTGCCAACGGCTCCCTACCTCATTGTTGTTGCATTAAGTGTCTATTTATATGTCTCTTATTAGCGTATTACTGGTTCAAGGTACCATAATGTGATGACCACCAAAGTAACAATCTCAAAGGCTAAATAAACTAAGTAATGCAAATCTGTAAAATGACGAGTGGCAGATCAGGGGCACTCTCCTAGCATGGGCCGATCTCGATACCTTTATTTGTGGGTGGCATCTTAGGGGCATAATCTAGCATGGGCCGATCCCAATCTTTATATGTAGGTGGTAGCTCAGGGGCGTAAGCCTAGCATGGGCCGATCCTAATTTATCTATTTACCACTGATCAGCTGGTCATTTGCATTATATATGGCTTACAAATATTATGAAGTAAGAAGGGTAAAAATGAAGAAAGAAACGTAATATATGTAGTCCCACAAGTTTATATAAAGGTGGTCTACTAGTACTACTTATACACTTGTATCTGATTTTTATTGAGCTTATGTACCATGTGTTGTAACTTTTAGCCTTACATATTCAGTACATATTTTTGTACTGATATCCCTCATGGGGGACCTGTATTTCATGATGCAGGCACAGGTACTTTAGCTCATACACCTCACGCGTAGAAGCACAGGCTATTCCGTGCATATTGGAAGCTCCAGGTTGAGTCGGGGCTTTTCGAGTTTGTTCTATATGTTTTGGTATTGCGCAGTAGGTTAAGAGTAGGACAGAGGGTTTGTCCCTACCCTAAATAAGTCTATGTATCTTTTAGAGGCTCTGTAGACTAATGTAAAGTTATGGTAGTGTCTTGATTTTAGACATGGTGGCCCCATCGGCCAAATATTGTACATATCAGTTTGTGCGTGCATGTGTAGTTATTTTCATCGATACATAATATCATGTTGTTAGAACATTTGGTTGTCACAGTTACATACATGGGAAGTACAAGTTTATGAATTGGTTTTCTTGGGCCTTTACGGCTACGGGTGCCTGTCCGCCCCAACAGGATTTGAGGCGTGACAATTTGGTTGTCATAGTTACATGTATGGGAAGTACAAGGTTATGAATTGGATATCTCAGGCCTTTATGGCTACGGGTGCCTGTCTGCCCTAATAAGATGGTGTGACAAAAGTGGTATCAGAGCGGTCGTCCTAGGATGTCTACAAAGCCGTGTCTATATAGAGTCTTATTTATGGGCGTGTTGCTCACCACATCTATAAACAGGAGGCTGTGGGACATTTAGGGATTGTCTCTTTTTCTTCATATCTTAGATCGTGCAATAGAGCCCATGTTGTAGGTAAAGTCATATTTAACCATTGAATTTATTTTTTACTCTTATTATAGTAAAGATGCCAGTTACAAGAAGAAGTAAGAATACAGGTAGGTGGATAGACGAGGTTTCCGGGGAAGAGGCCAGCAAATCATCACCTAGACAAGCTAATCAAGGTGAGGCTCAAGCTGAGTTTGTGTCCCAAACATCTTCTACTCCTCAATCTCCAAAAGAGCTAACGAGGAGAAGAACTGCATCCTCAGAACTACCTATTAATGCTACAGACCAAGATCTAAGGAATGCGGTGCAATTATTAGCTCGTATAGTTGCTGGACAAACTCAAGGACAGGCCATTCCAACTATAGGTTCTAGTGGTGCAGATAGGATAGCTAGCTTACGAACTCAGGATTTTCTTAAGTTGGATCCTCCCACATTCATCGGATCAGATCTTAATGAAGAACCACAGGACTTTATTGATCAAATCCAAAGGGATCTAGATGTGATACATGTGTCAGGTAAAGAGACAGTTGAGCTAGCAGCATATAGATTCAAAGGGCAGGCTATATTTTTGTATGAAGATTGGAAACGATCTAGGGGTATCAATGCACCTTCAACTACTTGGAAAAAGTTCAAAGAGAGTGAACTTCCATTTGAGATTTGACATGCCCGTGCGGATCAGTTCCTGAATCTTCACCAAGGAAATATAAGCATGAGGGAGTACAGCCTCCGGTTTAACTCCTTGTCTAGGTATGCTCCTATTGTTGTAGCTACTACGGATGATAGAGTTCATCGATATATGGATAGGTTTGATCTGTATTTGGTTAGAGATTGTACTATTGCTACTTTGAATAAAGACATGGACATAGCAAGGATACAAGCTTTTGCACAAAAAATTAAGGATCAGAGGCAAAAAAGAAGAGCACAAGAATTGGAAATAGGATATTCCAAGAGGGCCAGATCTACGGGGCAGTTCACGGTATCCCAAGGAGAGTTTGGGCCTCAGTTTTCTAATAGACCACCTAGGCCATTATGTTATTATTCTACAGTTAGTGCTCCACCACAGTTTCAAGGGTCTAAAGGTAACCAGTTTGGTCAAAGAAATGAGGGTCAGAGTTTGCGAATAGTGGGGTATCAAGTGCAAGGGAGTATGAGCTAATTAAGGCTTCCTCGATAGCTATGTAGACAATGTGAAAAGCTTCATTTAGGTGCATGTTGATTTAGAACAAACGAATACTTTTGGTGTGGTACATTAGGACATATGATAAGAGAATGCCCTCAAAGAGGCATAGGTGGTATGGCACGACCTACTGGATCAGCCGTTGCATCATCATCATCAGTGCCTTATTCAGGTAGAGGTGTACAACCTATGGGTCGTGGTAGAAGTGCTAAAGGAGGAGCTAGCTCTAGTGGAGTTCAGAATCGTACATATGCTTTAGCGGATCGATAAAATTCAAAGGCTTTTCCAGATGTGGTTATAGGTACATTGTCCATCTTTTCACATAATTTATATGCATTAGTTGATCCAGGTTCTACATTATCATATGTCACCCCATTAGTTGCTGGAAAGTTCAAAAGAACACCAGAATTGCTAGTTAAGCCACCTCAAGTATCTACGCCGATTGGTGAATCTGTTATAGCTAAGAGAGTATCAAAATTGTATAATAACTATTTGCGGTCACGATACAATGGCTGACCTGGTTGAGTTAGAAATGGTAGATTTTGATGCTATAATGGATATGGATTGGTTGGCTTCTTGTTATGCTACAGTATATTGCCGAACTAAGAAGGTGTATTTCCATTTTCCAAAAGAGGCAATCCTTGAATAGAGGGGTAATATTGGTGCACTAAGAGGTAAATTTATTTCTTATTTAAGGCAAAAAAGATGATTTCCAAGGGTTACATATATCATCTGGTTAGAGTAAAGGATATAAATGCGGAGACACCAACTCTTCAAACTATTCCAGTGGTAAATAAATTTCCTGAAGATCTTCTGGGTTTGCTTCCAGAACGAGAAGTGGAGTTTGGTATCGATGTTATTCCAGGTACTCAACCAATTTCAATTCCTCTGTATAGAATGGTCCCAGCAGAATTACGGGAGTTAAAAGAGTAATTGAAAGACTTGCTAGAAAAAGGATTCATAAGGCCTAGTGTGTCCCCTTGGGGTGCAATAGTGTTATTTGTGCATAAGAAGGATGGCCCATTAAGAAGGGGACCTAGTGTGTCCCCTTGTGCTGCACCACTTGCTAGAATGTGTATTGACAACTAAACAAGGTGACAGTTAAGAACAAATATCCCCTTCTGAGAATTGATGACTTATTTGATCAGTTGCAAGGCGCCAAGTGGTTTTAAAATATTGATTTAAGGACTGGTTACCACCAAATGAGGGTCAAAGAGAAGGACATACCCAAGACAACTTTTCAAACATGGTACAATCATTACGAGTTTCTCGTCATGTCCTTTGGGCTAACTAATGCACCTGCAGCTTTTATTGATTTGATGAATAGGTTGTTCAATCCATTCTTGGATGTGTTTGTGATAGTTTTTATAGATGATATTCTGATTTATTCGAGATCAAATGAGGACTATGCCATTCACTTACGACAGGTGTTACAGATTCTTTGTGATCGTAAGCTATATGCAAAGTTCTCCAAATGTGAGTTTTGGTTGAAATCTGTGGCATTCTTAGATCATATTGTATCTGATGAAGGGATAAAGATTGATATCAAAAGATACAAGCCGTGAAGAACTGGCCAAGACCTATAATGCCTACGGAGGTTCGTAGTTTCCTTGGGTTCGCAGGTTATTATAGAAGGTTTGTTGAAGGATTTTCCTCGATTTCTGCACCTTTAACAAAGCTAACACACAAAGCATCCAAGTTCCAATGAAATGATGCATGTGAAAGAAGTTTCCAAGATGTGAAGAATAAGTTGACTTCTACACCCGTATTAGTGCATCTAAAAGGTACAGAGAGGTATGCAGTGTATTGTGATGCTTCAAGAATTGGCTTAGGATGTGCCTCAAGACAATTGCGGCCATATGAGAAGAATTATCCAACGCATGATCTGGAACTAGCAGCGGTTATATTTTCCTTAAAGATATGGCGTCACTACTTGTATGGGATTCATGTTGACATATATACCGACCACAAGAGTTTGCAATAATCTTTCATTAGAAGGACCAAAATTTGAGGTAGAAAGATGACTTGAGTTACTAAAAGACTATGATGTTGATATTTTGTATCATTCGAGAAAAGCAAATGTGGTAGCTGATGCATTAAGTTGTAAGTCTATGGTGGTCAATTATGGGAAATCTACAAAACGATAAGGGATGACTAAGGGTCTACACCAACTAGCCAATTTGGGGGTTCGCCTTCTTGAAACTCCAGATGAGGGGCTTATTGTGCATAATACTACAGAATCTTCCCTAGTAGCTAAAGTGAAAGAGAAGAAATATGCAGATCCCATTCTATTAAAGCTTAAGGAAAATGTGCAATATGGTATGACGAAAGCATTTGAGCTTATGCAAGAAGGAGTACTTCGGTGCCAAAACAGATTGTGTGCCGAATGTAGATGGACTAAGAAAGAGGATTATGAAAGAAGCATATCTTTCAAGGTATTCTATCCATCTAGGGTCAACAAAAATGTACCATGATTTGAAAGGAATGTATTAGTGGGGTGACATGAAGAAGAACATTGCAAAATTTTTAGCCGAATGTCCAAATTGTCAAAGAGTTAAAGTAGAGCACCAAAAGCCCGGAGGGAATAAGTTAAGAAGTTAAGGAATATAGAAATAGCTTCTGTAAAAGTGCTTTGGAGGAACCAACAAGTAGAAGAGATAACATGGGAAGCTGAAGAAGTGATGAAATCTAAGTACCCCCATTTATTCAAATACGAAGAAAAAGTCCAAGATGCTAAATTGGAGCAATAACAAGTAAGTGTAATATATAGGTACTATGGGATAATAGGGATATTAACATTCGAGGACGATATTTCTAAGGGGGAAGGATGTAACATCCCGTAATTTGCTTGTACTTGTTCTAATTATATGAAACCTTTTATAGCCTTGTGGTATAGTAACAGATGATATTGTTATGCAAGTGTTAATGGTGTAGATAGGATTATAGATGCTGCCCGTGCAGTTTTATGTGATGCAACCAAGTTAAAGTTGATACAACTATTTAAATTTAGGATCTTAAACTAGTATTTGAATCTGAAGTTTAAAGTGACCAAGTGTGTATAAGTTTAAGGTTAGATTAAAGGGATTAGGATCTAAAAAGGGATCAAATTATTGAGATGCTTGCTTGACTTAATTAAGCTAGTAGGTGAGTCACCTACTTGAATAATTTGAACCAAATTAATGGACATATGGCTATGGACCAGATTTGGGCCTATACTAATGTAATGTACTCATTTGGGCTCAAATTGAATAGAAGAGAAATAAAATGGGTATATGGCCTAACACATACAATCTACCAAGGCCCAAATATAATTGAGCCCAAGAAGAAATTAAGCAAGTAGGTGCATCACCTACTTTGAAGTTTTAGCAGCTTGGACCCTTAAGTAGGTGCATCACCTATTTGGGCTAATCCGTGGCTGAAAATGAGGTCAATAAGAAAGGTTCTAGAGGGCCCAATATAAGCTTAATATTGCTGACAATTCTATTCATTTTAAACATAGTTTTACCCTTTTAAGCTTTAGTTTTCTCTCATTCTTAACAAAGGTTAAGAATAACAGCCCTAAAACTCCTTTTAGGGTTCTTGAAGAAACCCTCACTTTTGCAGCCCAAGGTAAGTGAAAAACCCTTTAGTTTTTGTTTAATTATCTCATGGAAGATTATGAAAAGATGTTATAAGTGCTTAATTATAAATATATGGTAGAATATAGAACAAGCAATCTGCTCACTTTTCTTTGGTATTAAAGAACTTCTCTTTTCTTCTTTGGTTTAAAGTGTGAAGGAAAGTTCAAGTTCTTGAAGAGGTCAATTAAAGGAATAAGTTGCAGAATTGAGGTAAGGTGACTGCTACATTTTGTTCTCCTAGTATATGAATTTGAAAGAGAGTTATGGATGTGTTGTTATTGAGAACTCAAGAGATGATGAGTTCAATAATGGGTTGCTACAATAAGAGTGATTTGGGACTGTTTAGTGGACTATTTTGTATGTTCATGTTATGGGCTTCCATGTTGATATTGGAGAAGGGTGTGATTAGTTTGTAATGAAATATAGAAGAAAGGTGTAGTGGTAAACCACCAAACTAGTTGTTGCCCCTGTTTACTGCCTAATGTGTTTTTGTGTGTTGTTTGAAGGGTGTAATGAAGCTGAGGTAGTTTCGGTGATCTTATAAGGACATATATGGTATGTGGGTATAATTGGAGGATAAAAGGGTTAAGATAACACCCTTGATTGACAGATTACGTGTTTACTGCCCGATTACTGTTTTGGTGAAGTTAAGTATTCTAAATGTGTTGGTTGGTTGCTATACTAGTTTACCATATATTCTATTGTAGATAAGTAATATAAAAGGTGGGAAGTCAAGTCAGATTAGTTTCGGAGCTATATAATCAGGTATGTAAGGCATACTCCATTTTGTACTCTTTGGCATGAAATCGAACATATGTTCCACCAAATAAGTTTCCAAGGTTGTCCTGTAACAAGTGACACATAATAGCAACATATTACATACCAAGAAGCCAACGACCTTGTTCCCATTCTTTAACATATCAAAACACCTCAATACGTGTTTATTATTAAACCTGCACATCTATCTTCGTTTGAAAATTTCAGAAGTTTTCCATTAACTCAATTAAGACTCGTGTGTTATTTTAAGCTCCTAAACACTTCATTGGTTTGCCAACAGCTCTCTACTTGATTTATGTTGCATTAAGTGCCTATTTACATGCCTCTAATTGGTTCAAGGCACCATAATGTAGTGACCACCAAAGTAACAATCTCAAAGGCTAAATAAACTAAGTAACGCAAATCTGTAAAACGAGTGGTAACTCAGGGGCATAAAGCCTAGCATGGGTCGATCTCGATACCTTTATATGTGGGTGGAGCTCAGGGACATAAGCCTAGCATGGGACGATCCCAATCTTTATATGTAGGTGGTAGCTCAGGGGCGTAAGCCTAGCATGGGCCAATCCTAATTTATCTATTTACCACTGATCAGCTGGTCATTTGCATTGCATATGGCTTACAAAGATTATGAAGTAAGAAAGGTAAAAATGAAGAAAGGAACGTGATGTATGTAGTCCCACAAGTATATATAAAGGTGGTCTACTAGTACTACTTATACACTTGTATCTAATTTCTATTGAGCTCTTGTATCGTGTGTTGTTACCTTCAGCTTTACATATTCAATACATATTTTCATACTGACGTCCCTCACGGGGACCTGCATTTCATGCTGCAGGCACAAGTACTTCAGATCATATACCTCACTCATAGGAACGCAGGTTATTCCGTGCATATTGGTGATCTCCAAGTTGATTCGGGGCTTTCCGAGTCTGTTCTATATATTTTGGTATTGTGCAGTAGGTTAAGAGTAGGGCGGGGGGAGGGGGTTGTCTCAACCCTAACTAAGTCTATGTATCTTTTAGAGGCTTTGTAGACTAATGTAAAGTTATGGTAGTGTCTTATTTTTAGACATGGTGGCCACAATGGCCAAGTGTTGTATGTGTCAGTTTGTGCTTGCATGTGTAATTATTTTCATCGATACATGATGTCAGAATATTTGGTTGTCATAGTTACATGCATGGGAAGTACAAGGTTATGAATTGGTTCTCTCGGGCCTTTATGGCTACGGGTGCCTGTCCGCCCCAATAAGATTGAAGCGTGACAACAATGAACAAACAAGATTAGTAGTAAAATCTCCTCACCAACACTCGTATACACCCACCTTTGTGATTCTCACAATTGGAGCAGCGGTATTGAAAGTTGCTTATACTCTGGTAGTCAATAGGATGTCAATTCTACTTAGCGTCCAGAATGGATTCTTATTTGATCGAGTCCAGACAAAAAAATAAAATTGAATTACGAACTTAAAACAAAGAAAATACTATGACTTATAAGCGAGAAAAGCACAAAATACAATGCTTAACACGAAAGAAAACATACTCAAAAACTAATCTACAATCTAGTAGGTATTTAATAGTTTACTAATTAGTATAAGAACTAACAAAATGGAAACCAATAGAATCAAAAAAGTGAAACTAGAAATTCCAACGTTCTTGAGCTATTGATGATGTGGCACTCGACTATTGGTCGATGGACAAAAAAATTATTATTGAAGTTGAAAAATTTTGTTCCATAATTTTGGTTGTTCAAATTTCACAAAGATGGGGGGAATTTCGGTTTTGGTAGGTTAACAAACAAGTCTTTAAGTCCTTTTTTTCAAAATTCAAACCTTAACCAACTTTCACCTTTTTGGCAAGACAACCTTTTAGAGGTTTTGTCCCCCTTTCCTCTTTTGTCTTGTCTAAATAAATGAACTTACTCCCTTTTGGTATGAAGACTTTTGGGAGGTCTTTTGTTTTTTTCCTCTTTGGTTGAGAAATTTGTATCAACCTTTTGTTTGATACAACAAGTCTTCCCTTTGAATTTGTATCAAACAACAACCTTTTACAAGACTTCTTCAACACAACACAAGAACTTCAACAACAACAACAAAACCGTCCACTCTTCCCACTTTAGTCCACTCCCTTGTCCCACTCTTACTCTCTTTAGTCTTTTTGTTGTTTGATACAAAAAAACACGGATTTAAAAAATAATGAAAGAATAGATAGTGAGACCAAGATTATTACAAGATCTTAACCAAGTGTATTTAAACACTAACCCTAATGAATGTAATAATCAAAACCACACTCTTACGGTGACCGCCAAGGAAATCAACTCACCTCAAGATTCACCGTTTCCAAGCAAAGGTTATTGCCTTTTCCAAGTCCTATACTAAGGATGTCTGTTCCAAGCCCTAACTAAGACAATACACTGAGGTGGTCTACTCTCAAGAGAAAGGGTATTCAAGTGTTTCATACGTTCATCATTCAAAAACTAAAGAGAAAAGACCTAATAAGTAATACGATTCAAATGGCCACCTTAGCTTTTGATGACATCTTTGAAGGCCAACACGTAAAGGCTCAAGACTTGGTCACCTCGAGAGAATAAGGCTATGCAAGGAAGGATCATTTTGAGCATAACTTAAAGCAATCTTGTGTGTGGAAGGTTGCTTGGTTGTTTATATTGATGCTAACCCAAGAACCACAAGTCTGGAAGTATGAACCATACTCGGTTTTGAGAGCATTAAAAAGGTGCCATTCATTCAACTTATAATATACCTTGGCTTCCCCTTTATTAAGGGTGTTTTATACATTACATATGGTGTATTTACACACCATGGCAACCCCTCTCATTAAGGGCAAAGTGGTATTTTTATCTTTATTTGTAATATATTTTAAATAGGCCCCTTTAATCTTATTTTTACTAGTTTTGAATGATGAAATATTGAAACACTTGAAAATCCTCTCTCTTGAGAGTAGACCACCTTAGTATAGTCTTATTTAGGACTTGAAAAAGTCATCCTTAGTATAGGGCTTGGAAAAACCATTATTGTTCTTTACTTGGAAACGGTGGATCTTGAGGTGAGTCGAATACCTTGGCGGTCACCGTAAGAGTGTGGTTTTGATTATTACATTTATTAGGAGTTAGTGTTGAAATACACTTGGTTCTTAATCTTGTAATAATCTTGGTCTCACTATCTATCTTTATTTTCTATGCAATTTCCCTTGTGTTTGTGTTGAATCCGTGTCTTATTTCATCTTGTGTCATTGTTATCATCTTCATCTCCTCTCTTTAGTTAAAATTTTAGTTTCTAGCCTTGTTTTCCGTATCATTTGGTATTAAAGAATGTCTTGATCTTGTTCCTACAAGATCAATCTTGGTCTTGCTTGTTAGAAAATTTTAAAAAATAAGTGTTAAAAACTGAAAATTCTAGAAAAAAATAGCAATCTGTCCATATTTGTGTTCTTGGCCAAAATTGTGTTCTTGTTGTGTCTTAGCTGAGATTTGTTTGTTGTGTGACTAGATCTAGTAGTGTTCTTGTTTGTTTTGTTGTTTCTAGTGTTAGTTTTCTTGTCCACTAACACTTTGAGTCTATATCTAAACTTGAGCTTGAACTTGTTGAACGTTATTGTTGTGAACATAAGCTTGGCCCATTGTTGTTGACCATTGTTGTGGTGGACTATTTTGGCCGTGTGGTTTCTCCATGATGTTCTAAACTTGACCACGTGATATTGTTGTTACTTGGTGGCTTGAGAACTATTTTGTTGAAGTTGTAGTTGTCTTGGCCAAGTGTTGGAGATATTATTAATGTGGATTGGAGTTGGCCGTTGGAATTTTTGTTGTTCTTAAAGATTTTGTTATTGTTCTTGGTGTGGTTGTTGTTGTTCTTGAAGTTATTTACCTTTCTTCATATATTTTTAAAACATAAAGTGAATGTTAGATCCTAAAAGGTGAAGGAAAAAGGTGTATGTACTTGTTAGTCTTGAAAGATCCCCAACCACCAAAAGACTTTATATCACTTTTCAACCACTTTTTCATGATTTAAGGACCCATGTTTTAAGGAGAAATACAAAAAAAAGTCAAGTCTTGAAAATTGAAAAAGGCCCCAAGACTTATTTTTCCTTGTAAAATAAATTCCATCAATTCAAATTAATTTTTGACGAACATATTAGAATCTTGTTGTTATCGTTCTTGTATTGTTATTGTGTAGTGAATCCGAGAGGGGTCACCAAAAGGGGTCCTCGTTCTTCAAATCATGGAGAATCTTGTTGTTATCGTGCTTGTATTGTTATTGTGTAGTGAATCCGAGAGGGGTCACCAAAAGGGGTCCTCGTTCTTCAAATCATGGAATATTTTAGTGCGTGTTAGTATCTTCCTTATCGATCTTGTATCAAAAAAGGTTAATTTTATGTGGTCCGATGTTTGTGAAAGGAGTTTTAAGAAGTTGAAGGATAAGTTGACTTGTGTGCTTATTTTGACACTACCTGAGGGTACTGAGGAGTTTGTTTTGTATTGTGATGTGTCCCCCACGTGCAAATGGGTTGTGTTTTGATACAACATGGTAAGGTTATATCCTATGCTTCTAGGCATCTTAAGATTCATGAGAGAAATTACTCTTCTCACAATCTAGAGATAATGGTCGTGGTCTTTGCTTTGAAGACTTGGCGCCATTATTTGTGTGGGGTGGATGTTATACTTATTTAGACCATAAGAGCTTACAGTATGTGTTTACGCAGAAGGAATTGAATCTCAGGAAAAGGTGATGGCTTGAATTGATTAAATATTATGACATGAGTTTGCATAACTATCCAGGTAAATCTAATGTGCTTGTTGATGCTCTTAATAGGTTGTCTATGGGGATCTTATCTCACATTTATAAAGAGAAAAAAAGACTAGTGAAAGATAGTCATAGGGTGGCTAATTTGGAAGTTTGCCTCTTGGACCCTGAAGATAGAAGGGTGATTGTTCAAGAAGTGATTAAATCACCTCTTGGTGTTGAGGTCAAGGAAAAATAGGTTTTGGATCCTATACTTATGAAAATCAAGGATGATGTGGGTCAGCAAAAAGTTATGGATTTTGTGATTGAGGGAGATGGCACCTTAAGGTATCAAGGATGGTTGTATGTCCCTGATATAGACAGGTTGTGATAAATAATTTTGGCTGAGGCTCATGAGTCCAGATATACAGTTCATCCGAGTCCGACCAAGATATATCATGATATGAAGGAAATCTATTGGTGGAATAATATAAAGAGAGATGTAGCAAATTTTTTTGCTAAGTGTATGGTTTGTCAACAAGTGAAAGTAGAACATTTGAGTCCTGGTAGCATATCCCAAGAGATAGAATTGCTCATGTGGAAGTGGGCGATAATTAATAAGGATTTTGTTACAGGTCTTCTGTGGTCTTACAATTAGTATGACTCTATTTGGTTCATTGTGTTAAGTTGTTCATTCAGGAGATAGTAAAGTTGTATGGGGCACTGGTGTCCATCATTTCATATTGAGGTACATAGTTTTATTCTCATTTTTGCAGTTTGTTTTAGAAAGGTTTGAGTACTCAGGTGAACCTCAGCACCATTTTCCACCCTCAAATGGATGGACAAATAGAATGGACTATTCAGACTTTGGAGGATATTCTAAGGGCTTATGTAATTAATTTTAAAGGTAGTTGGGTCGACCATTTGCCTCTTATTGAATTCGCTTACAAAAATAGTTATCATTCTAGCATTCAAATAGCCTCATTTGAGGATTTTTATGGTAGACGGTGTAGGTCTCCTATTGGATGGTTGGAGGTGGGGGAGACTAGGTTGTTTTGCCCTAACTTGGTTCACCAAGCCATGAAGAAGGTGAAGGTGATTCGAGGAAGACTTAAGACTACTCAAAGTTGCTACAAGTCTCTTATGAAAGAAGTCATAAGATTTGGGAAGAAGGGGAAGTCCAGTCCCTATTACATTGGTCCACATCGGATTTTAATAAAAATTAGTAATTATTCTTATGAATTAGATTTACCGGTGAGTTTGGCTTCAATTCCTCCCATTTTCCATGTGTTTATTCTTAAGAAGTGTGTGGGGGACCCTTTTTTGATAGTGCCTGTTGAGGATGTTAGTGTTAGAGATTTGTTGTCTCAAGAGGAAATACCAAATGAAATATTAGATAGTCAAGTTCATATATTAAGAACAAAGGCTATAGCTTTGTTGAAGGTTCTTTGGAGAAATCAAAAGGTGGAAGAAGCTACTTGGGAAGCTGAAAAATACAAAAGCCAAGTACCCAATCTTGTTCTCCGTGTTTTATGAAAGTGCTTGAGGTATGAATTTCATTTCCCTTTTATTGATTTTGAATTTGTCCTTGGATTCTATTGTGTTTTTTCTAATTATCGAGCTCAAATTATTAGAACTCCCAATTCGGGAATGAATGATCCAAAGGGGGGATAATGTAAGACGCCGTAAAATTTTGAAAAGTTATTTTTGACCCTCTCGTGTGCATAATGTTAATCTTTGACTTGAATTATTTTAAGGGATGTTAACAGGGTGTTTTATGAAAGTTTTAAATTTTTTGGAAGGGGTTCGGGGCTATTTTGGGACCCTGAGGCAGTGAAGCTCCGTGATAGTGGTAAGCCATGCCACTTGCACTCCACAGTTAGAGCGTGACATGGAGGCTAACTTGTGTGATAGTAGCGTGCCACGCTACTATGCATATTTTTCTTAATTTTGTTTTTATCACTTGGATGAGGGTCTTTTTGGTCCTTTACCCCTTACACGACTTTTAAACATCAAATTGACCATTTTTCTTCAGTTGTCAAAGATCAAATACTACCTTTCTCTTACTTAACTCCCAACCCAAGAAAGTTCAAGGGTTTTACAAGAAATCACTACTCTAGGCTTTACACTTCAATTTCTCTTTAATTTTTTCTATATTTAAGGAATGTCGCTTACTCCCAAACTTGTATTTTACATTATGGCATTAATTTAATCAATATTCATGTGTTTTGAATGACAGGTTTGAAATTGGGTTGAGGGTTGTTGGTCGTTAATTCTTGAATTACTTTTTCCATTATTTTAATTTGTGATTCATGTTTTAAATTATGGCTTTTGGAATTGAATTGGTATATTATTATAATGGTTGGAATGGGTAACATGGGTTTCTCCAAATTGATAAAATTTTGACTTGGCAATGGCATTAACCTCAACCCACTTTATAATCTTGGTTTGGAATATGTATTCTTACATAATGTAGCTTATCTTTTTTAAACATTAAATTGTATTAATGGAAAAATGGATAAAAAGAATTTGGAATGCCTTTTGTGGCTATGATTTTGAAATGCCCTTGGTGGCCATGGTTTATTTTGGATTTTAAATGGAACTTGGGAGTCTAATGGTTATATCGGTTGGTTTGGCATAATTTAATTAGCTTGAAAGCATATTGGTATGATGATACCAAGTTGGTAAATACATCAATAAATGACTCCTTGGTTAATGGTTGGTTTATGTGCAAACTGTTTTAATTTGGGATTAAAGGGAATTGTGTGGCTCTTCATGAAGGTGTAGTCTCGAGAGGACATACACTAGAAACAACATTTACCGACTTTGGGGGTCTATATGTGATACAAAAACAGCCCACCAAGATGCCAAAACAGTCCACAAAACATGAGAAGAAAAAGCAACACAAAGGGATACAAGATGACAAACACAAAAACACACGGATTTGGAAAATAATGAAAGGATAGATAGTGAGACCAATATTATTACAAGATTAAGAACCAAGTGTATTTCAACACTAACCCTAATGAATGTAATAATCAAAACCACACTCTTATGGTGACCGCCAAGGAAATCAACCCACCTCAAGATCCACCATTTCCAAGTAAAGCTCAATATTGGATTTTCCAAGCCCTATACTAAGGATTGCTTTTCCAAGCCCTAAATAAGACTACACTTAGGTTGATACAAGCACAAAGAATTGCCACAACTTCAATCATTGATCAAGCAATTGAAGGTGTATGAAGGTGTAATGCATTCGACCAAGGGAGGTTACTTGCTGATTTTTGAAGAAGTGCATTGAAAGAACTACTCTTCTACACCTCATGGGCGTCTATTGGGAGGGGTATGGTGGACTTTCCACACCTAAATTTCACACTCCATAGGAGTCTCTTTTAGGGCCTCATTAAGGGCATTTTTGTCCTTGGGCATGTAATAATATAAATAGGCATTTTACTTTCTTTTCTCATTAGACTTTTGATGACATTGAATATTACTCCTATATTGTAGTTTTTAGTCTTATAGATGATAGGTAAAACCAAAATTGAGGTCCTTGACACTTGAAGTTAGGGTTTCACTTGTCTTGGAACATTTGGCAAGAAAGGTGGTTCTTTGAGGAATTGTGTTTCCTTTGGGTCACCTAAGAGTGTGGTTCAAACCTTCATGAGATGTGTGTTTGAGGGTTTTATACCCCTTTAGTGCTATTCATTTATGGAAGTAAGGGTCACCCTACTATCTTTTCAATTTATGCATTCTTCTCCTTCTTCTCCCTTTCTTGTGTGTTGTTTTTCTTTGTGTTACTTGCTGGAAATTGCATGTTGATACCCCATTTTTCATGAATCTTAGTTTATTGGGGTATCATTTGGTATCAAATCCTTGCTTAGGATTGTTCTCACAACTCTAATCCTTGGTTTTAGTGTTTCGATATAGAAAATCTCAACAAAAAAGAGTCAAAAATCAGAAAATACAAAAAAAAGGTGTCTAGTTTGGTCTTGTGTTAGATCCAAAATTTATGTCTTAGATCTACAAGTTTTTACTTTGTTTTGAAGTTTTAGGGAGTCTAGATCTACTTTTAGATTGAAGTTTGGTTGAGTTTGTGCTTAGATCCACTATGGCTATGGAGTTTTTGAAGCTTTTTGAGCTATACACGATTTTGTCTTGGTGATTTAGGCTTGATTTGTGGCTGATTTTTGGTTGGTTGAAGTTGTTTTAGGCTAAGGAACCTATAGCTTAAAAAAAATTTAGATTTTGAATTCATTTGCTTGTTGGTCAAACTTGGTCAACACTTGAATGTTCATCTTGTTCATCCTTGATCTTCATATCTTGGTGAAGAAGACTATTCAAAGGTGTTGTTTGATCCTAAAGAGGGAAGAAAGAGGGAGAAAAAGTTGTTTTTCCAAAAGCATATTCAAAGAATATTCCATTCTTCCAAAAGAAGGAGGGGACAAGGGGACAAACAAAGTACAAGTGTAATTACTAAGGGGGGGGGGGGGGGGACCATTTCATTCCATTTTCATTTGGAGGCTTGTAGGATTTCTAAATTGCATCTTTACACCCCTCAAAACCGAAATTCATCTTCCCTAAGAAGTGTTTGGCCGAAAATAAGTCTTTGGAAAATTTGAAAAATCGAAAGTGACAACCAACCACGTAGTTCCACCTCATCACTTGTGCTCAACCAAAGTTCGACTCTAAACTTAGATTTTTCTAGTTTCTATTTTCTTGATTCTAGTTTCTCATAAGTCAATTATATCCCTAATTAGTAAGCTAGTAATTACCTACTAGTTTGGTAATTAGATTAGAGTTCGTTTGTTTTGCGTCTTCGATTTTTGTGTGCTTTTGTCGTTTTTAAATTCATAGTATTTTGTTGGTTCAAGTGCGTTCATCACTTTATTTGAGTCGTATCAATCCAAGATCAATTCTGATCCAAAGCTTCTCACCTCTCAAGTAACTTGCCAAGTATTGCCGATTCTCCAACACTTGTGAAACTAAGTGTAAGGTGAGGTTGAGTGTGAGTGAAGTGAGGCTTTTGAACTAACTCGTTTGTTCATTTTTTAGGTTGTTTTGCTTGCTGTTTTTTTGCATTTTTTAGGTACATTTTCCATGGAATCCGGGGGTACTATTTCCCAATCTTTGGGAAATGATGCTATTGGAGCCTTATTGACTCAAATTGAGGCCTTGGGCCGAGACATGAAGAGTAACCATGATGCCTTGGCCCAAAAAATGGAAGATAGTCATGATGCCTTGAGAAGTGAAATGGAGACTATGAAGGGTGAAATTTCCACTTTTAGTGGAAGGCTTGATTGTGTTGAAAGTAAGAGGAACTCACGACCTTCTACTCCTAATCCCTACCATGTATCCTCTAGTGTCTAAGCCAATAACTCTTCCATGACTATAACTCCCGAAACTCTTCACCAAATGCTTAACCCTCTATGAGTTCCACAAAACCAGCCACTAAACCAACTCCAAACCTCTCCTAACCAAACCCTACAAAGGCCACTACATCCCCAAATAAACTAAGTCCAACAAGAGGGACTTGGAACTCAAACTCCACCACCAAATCCCATGGACCAAAGACCTTACCATCCACCACCTCCAATACCACAAGTTAAAATACCAAATAACCAAAGACCATACCCACTTCCCTAAAGGCCTCAAATCCAAAACACACCCATCTAAATTGAGGATTATGCTAGAGGGGAGTATGAAGTTATGAAGTTCCTCATGGTGATCATTGGTTTGATGAAGAAGAGAGAGAAAGATATGAGTAAAGGGGACCTTATGGTGGTAGATTCTGAGGGCATGAGGTAAGGCAAGGCCATGTTGAACATCAAAGAAACTAAGACATTAGCATCAACTCTATCAAAGTTGGCATTCCGATCTTCAAGGGAGAAAGTGACCCTAAGGTGTACTTAGCTTGGGAATCTTCTTGTGAAAAGTTGTTCCAAGTGAATGACTTAACGGAGGAGAAGAAAAGTTGTTATGCTATTGCATATTTCGAGGGTTATGCTAATACTTAGTGGGATTACACTAAGAGGTTCGGCAATGTCTTGATTGGTGGCCAACCACCCCCTTGGGAAGTCTTGAAAAGAGTAATGAGAGAGTGGTATGTCCTGGAACAATATCGGCATGATCTTCTTGCCAAGCTTTACAATCTAAAGCAAGGAAGCAAGAGTGTCATGGCTTATTATGACGAATTTCAGCAACTCATTTTGAAGCTTGATCATAGAGGTGAACAAGTGCAACATGATGTTATTCGCTTCAAGGTTGGGTTGAACAAAGACATATCCTCCCGTTTGAGTCTTCACAAGTTTAAAACCGTGGTTGAATTCTTCCAAGTAGCCTTGAAGATTGAAAAAGGAGAACAAAGAGAGGTTGGCTAACAAGCTCAAAATTCAACAAAGTTTGGGTTTGACCAAAAAGAAAGAGGTAAGTCCTTTGACTTGGGATTAGAACAAGAACAAATCTTCTTCATCTTCTCCTTCTTCTCAAATCTCAAACAAGCAATTGTCATATCAACCTTCCAAATTGTAGGTAAAGCCGAATGTACTTCCTCCTAATTCAAAAGGTCTTCAATGTTTCAAGTGTCAAGGATGGGGTTACCGGGAAAGCGAGTGTGCTACTCGTAGAAATATGATCCTAAGGGATGTTAGGTTGTATTATCTTGGTGAAGATGTTGAATTAGAAACCAAGGGGAATGATGAAAACTCTCAAGATGGAGAGTTAATAGAACCCTAATCTAAAGGAGAGAGAAGTGAGGAAGATATGTTGCCTTACGAAGGGGAATATGATATCCCTAGTTATGTGGTTTGGAGAACTTTATTTAATAAGGTTTTGGATGATCAAAGAGAGAACCTCTTTCATACCAAGTGCCTTATTAAAGGAAGTGTGATTTCCATGATTATAGATAGTGGGAGTGGTGTGAACATTGCTAGTGTTACTTTGGTTGATCACTTAAAGCTACCCACTATCCCTCACCCGAACCCATACAAGCTTCAATGGTTAAACAAGTATGGTAGGTCAAATGACAATGTGTGATTAGATTCAAAATAGAGAATTATCATGATGAAGTATTGTGTGATGTAATTCCTATGCATGTATGTCACATCTTGTTGGGAAGACCTTGGCAATTTGATAGACACACTATGCATGATGGGAAGGTTAATAAGTACACCTTTAAGCATGGTGGTTGAAGATTCACTTTTCTTCCTCTTCCACCATCTAGTGTGAATGGAATCCAAGAGAAAACCAAGAATTCGGATGAGAAAAGAAGGAAGGAAAAGGGAGGGGAAGTTTCGGATTTTGAGAAAGGAAAGGGGAAAACAACTTTGTTTGTGGGACTTTCCCACAAAAGATCCTCGATACTCACTGACCCAAAGGCTGGCATTTTACTTAGCCTTGATACTCCTTATTTGCAGGTTCAATCTCATGAATTATAAAGGGAGTATCAACAAGAAATCACACATGAAAGTGGCCTCAAAACACCCTTGGCCGAAAGCTTCAAAAAAGTGGACTATCCTAGTCCAAACCGAGGTAATGATGCTATTCCCTATGCCTTGAGCTTAAGTTGCTGAAATGTGATTCATTATGTAGAGGTTTCGGAAATCCTTGATATAGGTGTGCATGTTTCTTATCTTGTTAGCTCTCTTGATATGTATAGTAAAGCATGTGCACCTAAGATTAGCTCTTTACTTGAATATGAGAATAGTGTGAATGGAAACTTTCAAGTTAGTATTGATACTAGTAATGGTGGTCTTGATATTGAACATGGTCCTCTGAACTTGTGTAATGAAAGCCATTATATTAATCTTGTTCATAGTGACTTTGTGTTTTTCCTAATGGTGAATAATTCCTTGAATGATTGTAAACTTGGTAACCTAGTGAAAGGAGTGGGCCATCTAGACTTAAACCTTTACCATTTGCTTCCATTTGACCCCGGAATACCCTTGAGATGTGAAGGATATAGTTGCTGGTCGTTCTCACTTACTCTTGATATTGAGGCTATTCATGTCTTTGGTACCCTTTATTCTAAGCTTTTTATGTTAAAAACCAAGGATATGTGGATGTATGTTAAGTGTGAGCAACCATGGGTTGAGGATATAAGTGTGGTACTAATATTAGCACTCCTACTAAGGGAATTTTTGGGTTTACTTTGTTCTCTCTCTTTGGTTTTTCAAGATTTGAATTTGAGGACAAATTCCTTCAATTTAGAGAGGATGATACAAGCACAAGGAATTTCCACAACTTCAATCATTGATCAAGCAATTGAAGGTGTGTGAAGGTGTAATGCATCTGACCAAGGGAGGTTACTTGCTGATTTTTGAAGAAGTGCATTGAAAGAACTACTCTTCTACACCTCATGGGCGTCTATTGGGAGGTTATGGTGGACTTTTCACACCTAAAGTTCACACTCCATAGGAGCCTATTTTAGGGCCTCATTAAAGGTATTTTTCTCCTTTGGCATGTAATAATATAAATAGGCATTTTACTTCATTTTCTCATTAGACTTTTGATAACATTGAATATTACTCCATATTGTAGTTTTTAGTCTTCTAATTGACAGGTAAAATCGAAATTGAGGTCTTGACACTTGAAGTTAGGTTTCACTTGTCTTGGAACATTTGGCAAGAAAGGTGGTTCTTTGAGGAAGAGTGTTTCCTTTGGGTCACCTAAGAGTGTGGTTCGAACCTTCATGATGATGTGTGTTTGAGGTTTTTATACCCTTTTAGTTCTATTCATTTGTGGAAGTAAGGGTCACTCTACTATCTTTTCAATTTATGTATTCTTCTCCTTCTTCTCCCTTTCTTGTGTGTTTTTTTTCTTTGTGTTGCTTGCTGGAGATTGCATGTTGATACCCCATTTTTTGTGAATCTTAGTTTCTTGGGGTATCAAAGGTGGTCTACTCTCAAGAGAGAGGATTTTCAAGTGTTTCATACATTCATCATTCAAAAACAAAAGAGAAAAGACCCAATAAGAGACTATATATAGCCTAGCTTATTACATAGTATAATGGACCAAAATACCCTTAATGAAAGGGGATTTCATGGGTTTTTTCTTTAACATGTGCAATCCCCAAAATACTCTTAATGAAGGGTGCTTCTTCAATGCTCCAAAACCATGGGTTCACGCTTCAAAACTTGTAGTCTCGAATTGGCATCAAATGTAAGCCCCCACGCAATCTTCCATACACGGGTTTGTTTATTGACATGATCAAAACGGGTCCTCTATGCATGTTATCTTATCCTTGAGGTGACCAAGTCTTGAGCCTCTATGTGTTATCCTCTAAAGATGTCATCGAAAGATAAGATGGCCATTTGCCCCGTATCATCCTCCCCTTCTTGAAAAGGATTTGACTTCGAATCCAAACCTTGTAAAACCAAAGAGAGGACAAATAAATACAAACTCCTCATGGCATGGGGGTTAGAGTTAGAATAAAAAATCATCTCAATATGACAAGTTTGCCCATATTTGCAATATAACCAAGGATCCTTTGAATAAAATATTAAAAACTCAATGAAAGATGTACGAAGGATTTGGTTATGGGATTCACCAAGAGTGACACTTTGCTTGTCATGTAGACCACACAACAATTTGGGTGCACCAATATCACCATTTCCATATTTAGCACCGGGATCAAACGGGAAGAGTGTCCATAGACACGGGTCTAGACAACACTCCCCTTTCTCGTGGTCTCCACCCAAACTAAATGACATACTCTCTACAGTAACATACATATCATTGAAAGAAAATAGAGAGTAGAGAAAAGTATCACTCAAGTTGACTTCTACTAAGGTTCCCTCATGTGTGTACTCACTACTAGTTTTCCAATCATCACCATGATTACTCTCAACGATAAAGTCGCACAAAGTAGAAGAAGGAGTAACTTCCAAGGCTACACATTCCTTACCCTTAATTGTACTCTCATCTTTCAAGAAGAGATTTTCATCTTTAGGAGGAATGTAGTCACTCCATAGTGGGTTAACATATAGGCTATAGCCTCCATGGTATGCTAAACCATCTTTTTCACCACTAGGCTCATTAGGAGTGTTTCTATCACTTTTAGAAAAAACATTATACCTAAAGAGTGCATGATCCAACCCACGGGCAGATTTGGAACAAGCAAGTTCCTCACTCTCTAAGAGATCAATATCAAGTTTCAAAGTGGTTTCAAGCACAAGATTGTCCGAAGAATAGCATTCGGGTTCACTTCCCTTTTGTTGACCAAATTTTTCAAATACTGCACTTACTTGAGTTTGATTAATCACACCTCACACACATACTTAAGTGGTGGACAATTTTCACAAATAGGTTGATCAACACCAATTACACAAGATGATGTACTTTCATTCAACATATAGGCTTCAACACTAGGTGGACATAAATTGATCTTATAGGAAGAGTCAATTTGGTCATCAATAGGATCAATTAGTGTATCCACTCTCACAACATGTACATATTAACAAAAGTCAAAGAATCATTACACTCATAAGTAAGTAAGCTACTACTGGTACAAGTCAAATAACCACCTTAGCTTTTGAAAATATACTGCGAGGCCAACATAAGAAGAACCCAATTGTGGTCACACTGAGGGCACGGGAGAACGCATGGGGGACCCATTTTAAGCCCATGATAGAACAATTCTGTGTATGGAAGGTTGCTTGGAAGCTTGCCTTGATGAGTACCCGAGAGGTCCAAGTGTTGAAGAATAATTGTGAAGACCAAAAAAAACTCAAAGAAAGTCATATGTTGAAGTGTGAAGAAGAGAACATCAAACCACTACATGATCACCCGTTCATTAAGGGTGTAATGGTCTTTTTATGCTTTTTCTTTACACTCCATGGGAGCCTCTTTTCATTAAGGGTATTTTGATCTTTAATTTAATAAGTATAAATAGACTCCTTAGGCTTATTTTTCATTAGACTTTGATGAAATTGGATATTATTCTTCGATTGTAGCTTTAGTCTTGTAGTTTTAGCTCTCAAACCCAAAATTGGTTCCTTGAATTCATTTGAAGTTAGGGTTTCACTTGTATTGGGAAATTTGGCAAGAAAGGTGTGCTTGAGGAAGAGTGTTTCCTTTGGGTCACCTAAGAGAGTGGTTTGATCTTACATTGGTGAAGTGTTTTTGGAGGTTTGATGCACCTTCTAGTGCTATTCATTGGTGGAAGTGAGGGTCTCTCTATCTATCTTTAATTTCATGCAATTCTTCTTCTTCATCTCCTTCTAGTGTATTGTTTTCTCTTTGTGAACTTGCTGATTTTTGTTCCTTTAGTGTCCATTTCATGTTTGATAGTCCTTTAGGCTATCATTTGGTATCTAAGCCAGGTTTTTGGGTTATTCCTACATCCCTAAGTCTTGGATTATTGATTACCTTGACGAAAATCAACAAAAAAGAGTGCACAAAATTGAAAATCTCACAAAAAAATTTGTTAACCCGTTTTTGTATTTTGAAAAATTTTTAGATCTTAGATCTACTTTATTTTTGTGTTGTTTTGTTGGTTTCAAGTGCTAGATTCTTGTTCCCTAGAACCTAGGGAGTCTAGATCTATATTTGGAACAAGATTTGTTCAATTTTGAGCTAAATCCACCATGGTTATGGCGTTCTGAAGCTTCAAGAAGTTAGATCTGTGTGGATTTTGTGTTGTGGATGCTGGTTGGTCATGATTTATTGTTATTTGAGCCCACCTTGGCCTAAGGAACCTAGATGTACAAAAAAAATTAGATTTGAAGTTCATTTGGTTAGGGGTCAAACTTTGGTCAACTCTTAAATATTCATCTTGTTCTTCCATGTTCATCAAGTCTTGCTAAGGAAGAATATTCAAAGAGTGTGTTTGATCCAAAAAAAGTAGAAGAAAGAGAGTATACTTGGTGTTTGTGAAATAATATTCCTTGGCATATTCATTGTCGTCCAAAGAAAGAAGAGACAAAGGAATAATCAAAGTACAAAATCAAGTACATTCCAAGTACAAGGGGGGGGGGACCATTTGTTTTTAAATTCATTTGAAGCTCCAAAAAGGCTTTCAAACCTTCATTTTCCCCTCCCAAATGAAATTCTTCTTCACCAAAAGGGTTCTAGGCCGAGACTTCAGAATTAGGGTTGAAAAATTTGAAAACTCAATGTCCAATCACAAGCTGCCACGTCATCACTAGCTAATCGGCCAAATTGAGTTCTAAAATTAAATTTCCTAGTTTCTATTTGTTGTTTCTAGTTTCTTTTGTGTTGATTCTATTAGTAATTAGTAAGCTAGTAATTACCTACTAGTCTGGTAATTAGATTAGAGCCCATTGTTTTGCGTTTGATTTTTGTGCGCTTTTCTCATTTTCAAGTCGTAGTATTTTTGTTGGTTCAAGTTTGTTCATCACTTATTTTGAGTTATTTCAAATGAAGATCCATTCCGATTTAAAGCTTCTCACCTATCAAGTAACTTGCCAAGTATTGCCAGTTTTCTAACACTTGTGAAGCCAAGTGTGAGGTGAGATTGAGTGTGAGTAAAGTGAGGCTTTTGAACTAACTCATTTGCTTGTTTTGTAGGTTATTTTGCTTGATTTATTTTGCACTTCGTAGGTACATTTTTCATGGAAACCAAAGGTACTACTTCCCAACCTTTGGGAAATAATGTTATGGGAGCTTTGATGGCCCAAATGGAGGCCTTGAGTTGAGAAATAAAGAGCGAAAATAATGCTATAAGGAGTGATATGGATTCAATGAGGGGTGACATTATTAGAATTAGAGAGAGGGTTGATAGACTATGTCCACCAAAATCTCCATAATTCCAAACACCTCAAGTCCAAAGATCCTATACTTCACAAAACCAGCTACTAAACCCAGATAAAGAGGTAAAACAAGGGAGAAGACTTGACAAACTCCGTTGTGATATGAGATTCTCAAAGGAGAAAGTGGGCTGCCATGATCCAAACCAAGTCAAAGAAGAATGCACTCAAGAAAATAAAGGTAAAATAGCAAACTCATACACTTTTGTAAATATGGACGATGATTGTGTGGCTAGTAGCCCATTGAGCATGAGTGGTAGCTTATCTATTTGTCATTCTATTGATTCTTTTTCTCTTGTTGATGATGTACTTATTATGAGTGTGGATACACTAGTTGATCCTATTGATGACCGAATTGACTCTTCTGGTAAGATCAATTTAAGTCCACCTAGTGTTGAAGCCATTGTGTTGAATGATAATACATCATCTATTGATTCTTTGCCCCTTGATGATGATGTACATATTGTGAATGTGGATACACTAGTTGATCCTATTGATGACTGAATTGACTCTTCTTGTAAGATCAATTTATGTCCACCTAGTGTTGAAGCTAATGTGTTGAATGATAGTACATCATCTTATGGGAATTGTATTGATCAGCTTATGTGTGAAATTTGTCCACCACTTAAGTATGTATGTGATATGTTTAATAGATCTCAAGTGAGTGATGATGCTAAAAATGTTGATCAAAGAAATAGGAGTAACCCCTTTAGCATAACCTCTAGTGAATGTTCTACTCTCGGTTTTGCTCATAGGGATAATCATGTGCTTTAAATATCTTTGATGCTTGATAATGATCTTTTAGAGAATGGATTTACATATTCTATATCCTCTTTATGGAACTCTCTAAGGATAATATCTTGTTTGAAGATGATGAGTTCACTCCTAATGAACCTAGTGGTGAGAATGAAGTTGAAGGTATAGCTTGTCTTGAGAGCTATAGCCTATATGCCAACCCACTATGGTGTGACAACATTCCTCCTAAAGATGGAAATCTCTTCTTAGAAGATAAGAGTACTCTTAAGGAAAGGGAATGTGAGGTCTTGGAAAGAAATGATCAATTGGGTGATGATAATTTTGACTTGCTTAAAGTCTTAAGAAACCCAATAAGTGTGTTTCTTAAAAATTGATTGTGGTTGTGATCCTTTGTATGACACCCCACCCATGTTTGATGATTATGAGGATGAATTACTTGCTTCTTGTGAAGACTTAAGTAATGATTTCTTTGACTTTGGTGGTGGTATGTGTATACTTGAGGGTACTTCTATAGAGAAGGAAGGTTTCCATTGCTTTGAAATTACTTTTTCTTCTACTACGTATGATCTTATTGTTGAGAGTACTTATGGCGATGATGTTGAAACTAGTGGTGAGTAAACACATGAAGCTACCTTAGTAGGAGTTGACTTGAGTGATACTTTTCTTTACTCTCTACTTGTTTTTGATGACATGTATGCCATAGTAGAGAGTATGTCGTGTAGTTTGAGTGAAGCCTATGGGAAATGAGAGTGTTGTCTAGACCCGTGTCTATGGCCACTCTTCCCATTTGACCCTGGCGCCAAATATAGAATTGATGATGTTGATGCACCCAACTTGTAGCTTGGTCTACATGAGAAGCAAAGTATCAGTTTTGGCGAATTCCATAACCAAATCCTTTATGCATCCTTCATTGAACGTTTAATATTTAATTTAAAGGATTCTTGGTTAAGTTGCAAATATGTGCAACCTTGGTATGTTGAGATGATTTTTTGTGCTAACTCTAACCCTCATACCATGAGGAGTTTGTATTTGTTTGTCCTCTCTTTAGTTTTGCTAGACTTGGATTCGAGGTCGAATCTTTTTCAAGAAGGGGAGGATGATACAAGTCAAATAGCCACCTTATCTTTTGAAGACATCCTGCAAGGCCAACACAAGAAGAACCCAATTGTGATCATATTGAGGAAACGGGAGAACGTGTAATACACCGGGAAATTTTTTGTTGAAATTTTGTACGTAAACGTGTTGGGTTCTATCTTTTAGAATGAATTATAAATTTTCCATGCGGAATGTCTTAGATATGACCAACCATTGCATACAGTATCGAATAAGATTTCCAACGATATGTGTATCATCCAAAATGGACACTCGAGCGACAAGTTATAAACATTCCGATCAAACCGTGAATAGCAGTGAACAGTAAAACGTGCAGGAAAAAGTACTGAGGCCTGGTGTATTTTTGCTCTAAATTTAAATGACCATAACTCCTTGTACATAATGATCTGGGTGATCTACTATATATCAACAGAAATCTCTCCGAGTCCTCTTTCTAATGAAATTGGTTTCATCTAATTTGTCTATCGGAGCAAAAGGTTATGGTCTATCTACTTCAGACTATCAGAAGAGAATTTTTGGGTAAACTTTAAATGATCATAAATCCTCGTACACAATGATCTGGATGAGATACTATATATCAACGGAAAGATATGAGAGTTCTTTTTCTAATGAAATTGGTTTAATCCAATTTGGATATCGAAGTAAAACGTTATGGTTGATCTACTTCAGACTATCAAAATAGTCCACCAAAGGACAGATTCGAGAATTATTTGATTTTTAGGGGCGTTTTGGTCATTCCCCATTACCCAAAATCTGTCCAAACCCTATATTAAAGCCTATTAGAAGCATTATATGTTATATTTCATCAAATTACCTCAAAAAGAAAACCCTAAGCTCCTAAATCCAACTTCAAGAACCTCCAAAGTTTACCGTTAATTCTGCAAATTTATTCAAGATTCCAAGTTCCTAGTTCAAGAACTCCAAGAACCATAATTCAAAGGGACAATTAACATCTTAAAAATGGGTATCGATCTAAATTTCATCATTCAAGGTATGTGGGGTTTTTTCAACAAGAAGTCTCTTTCGTTCTTGTGCCTAAAAGTAATTTTCTTTACAAAGGCATGATTTTTATTTGATTTTTATGAATTTGAAGCATGAACCCATATCTTATGATGATTATTATGAAATCTTGATGTTTATGATTTTGAAAGATGAATTTACATGTGTGGATATATAAAGCATGAATTTTGAATAATATTTATCATGATTTTGATATTTGGATCGTGAATTCCCATTGGAAATTGTGTTTTTTTTGAGAAAGTGTATTTTATAAGCATGTTGATGTTGAATATTTGAGATATTTTGAATCATTTGACCTTTTGGTCTTAATGGAGTTATTTTGAACTCGAGTGAGAAAGAAATCCACAACGTGGTTGATTTTGATAGATGGGAAGCATGATGGCTCCCGATGTATATTTATATATTACTAAAATTGTTTTGTATTGGATTGTCTTTGAAATGATCTGAGCTATGTCCGGGAGAAATATTTAGCACCGAGTGGGAGGTATAAAGTGACCTTACTTTCCTAGAACTACATGCCCCCATAGGAGTGAGCCTGAGGCTGATTTATATAGTGATCACTAGTTTGTGTGGATTTTATATCGATAGTCCTACTCTGATGGAAAGGATAGGACGACTCTCCCCAACGTGGATTGTACGTTGGACTCCATGTAGCTCACATGGTTTATGTCGGTTATAGGATCTCCCAGTGTGTGTGTGTTTCCTTGTGTCTATGGTGAATAGTGAAGTGATTTGAAAGTGGAATTGTGAAGGTTATTCTTTCAAAAGATTTAAATGATATTTACATTATGAGAATTGATATTCTTGATGAACTAAAAGTGATTGACAAATTATATGATGACTCATATGTGTTATTATACTTATTTCATCCTCTCATGATTATGATGATTTTCTTCTAGCTATGTGAGTCTTTCATACATCCTGCATATTTCTTATAAATATTTATGATAATGATGTTTATACAATAGCATACAGCCCTATATACTTAGTTTCTTTTCATGGTACTGACCCACATATATGGATGTGGGCTGTATTTTCTCATAATGTTGGTTAGGTGCTTAATTCTAGGTTCGACAGTGATTCTTTGGGCATGCTGTTCTACATTCTCTGTTGTGGTGAGTCCTCATGTTCCGAGGACGTGATGTCTGATATTGGTTTCATGGAATTATTTACATTTGATAACTGAGTATGAGTCAGTTGTGGCATGTATCAATGGCTCACTGGTTTTATTGATTTTCATAAAGGCTTGTCAGACTAGTATAGATATTGGGAGTTGACTAATAAGTCGTATTTTTTTATCTTTCTGAAATTCTTTTATTCTTGGACGATGATTACTCTGTTGATATTTGAGGGTTATTTATAGAAACCCCATTGATTTGTGTTAAACTGAATGAAAATGGCTTAAAGGGTTAGCTTGGGGCTACTCGTAGACTCAAGCACCATGTGATGCTCTGGGAATCGTTTTTTGGGGTATTACAAACTTGGTATCAGAGACTAAGGTTTTATGGTATCCTAAGGAGTCTGACAAGCCGCGTTTTAAAAAAAATAACCCTTGATCAAGAGTCTTGATCATCGGTGTGTAGTGCGCCACATCTATGAGCAAGAGGCTACAAGATGTTTTAAAAAAATATGATTCTTTCTTTCAGAAGTCTATCGTGCTTAAAGTGTCTCTCTATGCTATTGATTCGTACACTCCTCTTTCAAAAATATGCCTCCACGTTGAGCGAGAAAAAATAATGATTGTCAGCAACCTCAACCCGCTGAACCATTAAATGAAAACGTGTCTTATGCTAAATTTGAGGCAGCCTTTCAGGCGCTGGCCCAAGCTGTTACTACAAATGTTCAGGCCAACTCGGCCTCGGCTCTACAGTAGCAGGGAGGTGATTCAGCTACTGCTAGGATCCGTGACTTCATACGGATAAATCCATCGGAATTCTATGGGTCCATGTCTGATGAGGATCCACAGTTGTTTTTAGAGGAGGTGTGGAAGATTACTCAGTTGATGCATGTATCTGAGGAACATAGTGTGGAGTTGGCTGCATATTGGTTGAAAGACCTTGCTTATGACTGGGTTATTTCTTGGAGGAAAGGTAGAGGTGAGGGTGCTATCCTTACAACTTGGCAAGAGTTCCAGGATGCATTCCTGGATAAGTTTTTCCCTTTGGAGATGAGGGAAGAGAAGGTGGAAGAGTTTATGAACCTACGACAGGGCTCTATGACTGTTAGGGAGTACTGTCTAAAGTTCAATCAGTTGGCCAAGTATGCTCCTGACTACCTGATAATTGGGCTAGTATGAGTAAGTTTATCACTGGAGTATCTAGTTATGTGGTTAAGGAGTGTAGGTCTGCTATGCTGAATAGTGAGATGAATCTTTCTAGGCTGATGACCCATGCCCAACAGATTAAGGCAGATAAGATTAAGGAGAGAGATAGAATAAGAGGGAATAAAAGAGCTAGGTTCGAGTAGCACGGAAAGGGTCAGACTAGATCGCAGGGAGGGAGTTGCCCTCAGTATCAGGATCATTTATCTATGCCAGCACCATCATCTTCTAGTGCTTCCGTGCCTAGAGGTAGGCAAGATCAAGGTAGCAGGTCATATGCATCCAGGTCCCAGTACAGTGCTGGCAGTAAGCCAAATCGTCCCCTGTGTCCTAAGTGTGGTAGGGCTCATTCGGGTGAGTGTTGGGGTGAGAAGAGGGGTTATTTCTGGTGAGGTGACATGGGTCATAGAGTTAGAGATTGTCCACAGGATAGACAAGGGCGTCGTGATGATCGCCCTCAGAACCAGACTCAGACAAGGGCGTCGTGATGATCGCCCTCAGACCCAGACTCAGACTGTTAGTGCTCCAGTTCCAGCGACTCGCCCAGCCCCAGCTCAGGGAACCTCTTCTAGCAATGCTGGTGGGCAGAGCCAGAATAGATTCTATGCTTTACCATCCTGCCAGGAATAGGAGGAATCTCCCGATGTTGTTATTGGTATGCTTCATATATTTCAGTTTGATATGTATGCTTTGTCTGATCCTGGATCCAGTTTCTCATAAGTTACACCTTTGATTGATGTGAATTTTGAAATGAGTCCTGAGGTTATTCCTGAGCCTATCCTAGTTTCTACCCCAGTGGGTGATTCGATTGTTTCCCAGAAAGTGTATAAAAAGTGTCATGTTACCATTCTTCATAGAGTCTTGTTGGCTGATCAGATTGAGTTAGACATGGTAGATTTTGATGTGATTTTGGGTATGAACTGGCTGTATTCTTCTTATGCCTCTATTGATTGTCGGACTTGAGTGGTCAAGTTTCAGTTTCCGGGTGCATCCATGTTTGAGTGGTCTGGGAATCCTGTGTCACCCAAGAGTCATTTTATCTCTTACCTTAAAGCTAGAAAGCTTATTTCCAAGGGGTGTATTTACCATTTGGTTAGAGTCAAAGACACTAAGTCTGAGACTCCAACTCTCTAGTCTGTTAACGTCATCAATGAGTTTTTTGATGTCATTTCAGATGATCTCCCAAGAATACCTCCTGATAGAGAGATAGAGTTCGGGATTGATTGTCTTCCCGATACTCAACCCATTTTTATTCCTCCTTACCGTATGGCCCCTGCAGAACTTAAGGAGTTGAAAGAGCAACTCGAAGATCTACTAGATAAGGGTTTCATAAGGCCAGTGTTTCTCCTTGAGGTGCTCCTGTGTTGTTTGTGAGAAAGAAAAATGGCTCTTTGCGTATGTGCATTGATTACCGCCAACTAAATAAAGTCACCATACAAAATAAGTGCCCCTTTCTAAGAATAGATGATTCGTTTGACCAATTACAAGGTGCAAGTTATTTCTCAAAGATAGACCTTCTTCCGGCTATCATCAACTCAAAGTTAGGGAGTGTGACATCCCAAAAACAATTTTCCAAACTCGTTATGGCTATTTTGAGTTTCTTATTATGTCTTTCGGGTTAACTAATTCCCCAGCAGCTTTCATGAGCCTCATGAATCGAGTGTTCAAACCATATCTGGATATGTTTGTCATAGTGTTCATCGATGATATACTGGTGTACTCCTGTAGTGAGGATGAACATTCTGGTCATCTCTGAACTGTCTTTCAAACCCTTAGAGATCACAAGTTATTTGCCAAGTTCAATAAGTGTGAGTTTTGGATAAGGTTAGTTGCTTTTCTGGGTCATATCATTTCTTCCGAGGGTATTAGAGTTGATCCTCAAAAGACCGAAGCTATTAGAAATTGGCCTAGACCTATTTCTTTGACTGATATCCAAAGTTTCTTGGGTTTAGATGGATATTACCATCATTTTGTTGAGAGTTTCTCCTCTATAGCGTCTTCTATGACTCGGTTGACCTAAAAGAAAGTAAAGTTCTTATGGTTCGAATCTTGTGAGAAGAGTTTTCAGGAGTTGAAGACTTGACTCACTTCAGCCCCTGTTTTGACTTTGCCTAATAGTGTTGATGGGTTTGTGGTGTACTGTGATGCTTCGAGAGTTGGGTTGGGTTGCGTATTGATGCAGAAGGGTAAGGTAATAGCTTATGCTTCTAGATAGTTGAAACCCCATGAGAAAAATTACCCCACCCATGACCTTAAGTTGGCTGCTGTTGTATTTGCTTTGAAAATCTGGAGACACTATTTTTATGGTGTACATGATGTTTTCACTGATCGTAAGAGTCTGCAGTATGTGTTTACCCAGAGAGAATTGAATCTTAGGCAAAGACGATGGTTAGAATTATTAAAGGACTATGATATGAGTGTGCTGTACCATCCGAGCAAGGCCAATGTTATGGTGGATACCTTAAAGTGTACAGGGTAGTGTTTCGCATGTGGTAGAAGGTAAGAAAGAGTTGGATCGTGATATACATCGTTTGGCTAGATTGAGGGTTAGGTTGTTTGACTTTGCTGAAGGTAGTATAGGGGTTCAGAGTAGTTCTGAATCCTCCTTGGTTTTGGAAGTGAAGGAAAAGCAATACTTAGATGCTAGTTTGGTCAGAATGAACAACAATGAGGTAGGGAGTTGTTGGCACACAAAATGAAGTGTTTAGAAGCTGAAAATAGACACGGGTCTTATTTGAGTAAACGGAGAACTTCTAAAATTTTCTAGTGAAAATAGACGCACAGATTTAATAATAAGCACGTATTAAGGTGTTCTAATGCGTTACAGAGTGGGAACAAGGTCATTGGATACATGGAGTGTAATGTGCCGCCATTATGTATCACTTTGTTATAGGATAACCTCGAAAACTTTCTTGATGAAACAATTGTACGATTTCATGCCAAAGAGTGTGAAATAGAGTATGCCTTACATACCTGGTTATATAACTCCGAAACTAACTGGACTTGACTTCCCGCCTTTTATATTACTTATCTACAATAGGATATATGGGAAACTAGTATCAGCAACCAACCAACACTTTAGGCTACTTAACTTCATCAAAACAGTAACCGGGCAGTAAACATGTAATCTGTCAATCAAAGACGTTATTTTAACCCTTTTCTCCTCCAATTTCACCCACATACATGTCCTTAGAAGATTATCGGAACTACCTCAGCTTCATTACACCCTCCAAACAATACACAAAACACATTGGGCAGTAAACAAGGGCAATAATTAGTTCGGTGGTGTACCACCACACCTTTTTTCTATGTTTCATTACAAAATAATCACATCCTTTTCTAATATCAACATGGCAGCCCATAACATGAACATACAAAACAGTCCACAAAATAGTCCCAAATCACTCTTATTATAGCAACCCATTATTGAACTCATCATCTCTTGAGTTCTCAATAACAACACATCCATAACTCTCTTTCAAATTCATATACAAGGAGAACCAAAATGGAGCAGTCACCTTACCTCAATTCTGCAACTTATTCCTTTAATTGAACTCTTCAAGAACTTGAACTTTCCTTCATACTTTAAACCAAAGAAGAAAGGAGAAGTTCTTTAATATCAAAGAAAAGTGAGCAGATTGCTTGTTCTATATTCTGCCATATATTTATAATTAAGCACTTCTAACATATTCTCCTAATCTTCTATGAGATAATTAAATAAAAACTAAAGTGTTTTTACTTACCTTTTGCTGCAAAAGTTTGGGTTTCTCCAAGAAACCTAGAAAGGAAAATAGGGCTGCTCTTAGCTTCTTAAAAGAAAGTAGAGAGAGTTTGTGAAATGTAACCCTTCTTTATGACTTAATAATGAGGGAAATGGCGAGCAACTTCTTCTTATAAAGCCTCTTATTTTTTGACCATCCACTTAGCTGATTTTGAACCACAAATTTAATCAAATTGGCCCAAGTAGGTGATGCACCTACTTAAGGAGTTCAAGCAGCTCAAAATGTCAAAGTAGGTGATGCACCTACTTGCTTAATATCTTAGTTGGGATCAATTATATTTAGGCCTTGGCAGATTTGAGAATTGGGCCTTTTTCCCATTTTTCTTCTTCTTTTATTTAATTTTGGCCCAAATAAGTATTCTAATAAAGGCCCAAACCTGATTCATGGAAAGTAGGTGACTCACCTACTAGCTTAATTAAGTCAAGGAAGCACCTCAATATTTCCTTCCATTTCCAGCTCCTAATCACCTTAATCTAACTTACAACTTATACACACTTGGTCATTTTAAACTTTAGATTCAAATACCAGCTTACAATCCCAAGTTTAAATGGTTGTATTGACGTTAACTTGGTTGCATCACATTAAACTGTACAGGCAACCTCTATAATTCCATCTACACCATTAATACTTGCATAACAAATCTCATCTATTACCTATACCATAAGACCATACCAGGTTCCATATAATTAGAATAAGTACAAGCAAGATTCGGGATGTTACATTTTACCCTCTCGATAAACTCAAAATCACCCAAGTAGTATGGAATAAGTAAGGGCTCTCGAAATAACCCCAAGTAGTCAACCATGGAAGGAAGAACGTAGTTTCCATAGTATCTATCATTCAACACCATAAGGCATCTCGGTATCCCACAAATAGTCACCTTTCCAGAGTGTACACTCCTCCTTGGATCAATATTGTGAGGCACACGAGTACCCATCGATTTTAGAGATGCTTTCCCTCTTCTTCTCATGGGACAACCTCTACTAATGCTAGTATAACCAATCACACCATATCGATCTTGATAAGAAGTACTACAAGGTGAAGAATATGATCTTTCACACTCCACACGCGTACTCTCATCATAGCTCTCATAAGCTTTGCTAATGAAAGGGTTATACGTAACACCAAATGTAGGTTCAGAGTGGGAAGTATAATACTCCTCACATGCCCCAACTTCATCATAAGAACCATCACGAGGATCTACATCATCTCCAAATTCACCATAAGCACTAGGCACATCATTCACCTCATTTTATCCCTCAAAACAGTAACTTTCAAATCTGCCTAAGTTTCGATCATGGCTATTTTCATAGCCTTTGCAATCTCCCTCAACTTCATAGCCATAAAACCCCTCACTACAACCATAGTCTCCCATGTTGTAGTCACAATAATTCCTGGCTATCAAAGACATGTTCCTCTTATATTACCTTTTAAACCTACAAAATGAACAAATAGAATTAGTAGTAAAAGCTCCTCACCAACACTCATATTCACTCACTTTTGTGATCCTCACAATTTGGAGCGGCGCATATTGAAAGTTGCTTATACTCCGGTAGTCAATAAGATGTCAATTCTACTTGGCGGCCGAAATAGATTCTTGTTTGATCGACTCAAGAGACAAAACAAAATTTACCTACGAACTTGAAACAAAGAAGTTACTATGAGTTAAAAGTGAGAAAAGCACACAAATAACGAAGACACGAACAAACAGATTCAATAATTAATCTACAACTAAGTAGGTGATTACTAGTTGTTAATTAATTCTAGAATCAAGACATGAAACTAATGAAACAATAAGATGAAACTAAGAATCTAAAATTTTGAGCTCGAAAATATTGTGTGAACAGTAGTGATGATGTGGCAGCCACGTATTAGTTCGATTTTATCAAGCGGTTATTCTCAAATATTCAAGTCTTGGACAAACATTAATTTGGATTGGTGGAATTTGCTTTAGGAGGAAAAATAAGTCTTGAGGCCTTTTTCAATTTTCAAGACTTGACTTTTTATTGTACTTCTCCTTAAAACATGGGTCCTTAAATCACGTAAAAGTAGTTGAAAAGTGATATATAGTCTTTTGGTGGTTGGGGGGTCTTTCAGACTAACAAGTACATGCACCTTTTTCCTTCACCTTTTAGGATCTACCATTCACTTTATGTTCTAACAATATATGAAGGAAGGTGAAGAACTTCAATAACAAAAACAACCACACCAAGAACAATAACAACAATCTTCAAGAACAACAATTCCAACGGCCAACTCCAATCCACAATAACAAATCTCCAACACTTGGGCAAGACATCTACAACTTCAACAAAATGGTTCTTAAGCCACCAAGTAACAACAATATCACGTGGTCAAGTTTAGAACATCAAGGAGAAACCACACGGCCAGAACAGTCCACCATAATAATGGTCAACAACAATGGGCGAAGCTTATGCTCACAACAACAACTTTCAACAAGTTCAAGCTCAAGTTTAGATCTAGACTCAAAGTGTTAGTGGACAAGAAAACTAACACTAGAAACAACAAAACAAACAAGAACAATACTAGATCTATTCACACAATAAACAAATCTCGGCCAAGACACAACAAGATCACAATTTTGGCCAAGAACATAAACACGGACAGATTTCAATTTTCTGGATTTTTTTTTTC
Source organism: Capsicum annuum (assembly GCF_002878395.1). Classification (NCBI taxonomy): domain Eukaryota; kingdom Viridiplantae; phylum Streptophyta; class Magnoliopsida; order Solanales; family Solanaceae; genus Capsicum; species Capsicum annuum. The sequence goes on from NC_061122.1 coordinate 81,584,151, forward strand.
AGTTTTCAGCTTCTTCTTTTTTTCTTTTTTTTTGAATTTTCGTCCAAGAGAACCCAAGATTGGTAGTGTAGGAACACAACCAGCCTTGCTTTGATACCAAATGATACTTAAATGACAAGAGAAGGCTTAAAAACTACTCAAAATAGTCCACAAATCAACTAGAACCCGAGGACCCCTTTGAGAGAAACTTTCGGCCAACAATAACAGCACAAGGATTACAAGATACAAGCTTATACACCAAAACAGCAACAATGACACAAGATGAAACAAGATATGGATTCAACACAAACACAAGAAAATTGCATAGAAAATAAAGATAGATAGTGAGACCAAGATTATTACAAGATTAGGAACCAAGTGTACTTCAACACTAACCCCTAATGAATGTAATAATCAAAACCATACTCTTACGGTGACCACCAAGGGACTAAACTCACATCAAGATCTACTGTTTCCAAGCAAAGATCAATATTGGCTTTTCCAAGCCCTATGCTAAGGATGGCTTTTCCAAGCCCTACAACTAAGGGTGTTACACTCTCAAAAGAGAGAAAATATGTCTTTCAATTCTTCATCATTCAAAATATGCCAATAAATGAGCTAAAATGACCTATTTATAGTGTAATATAAAAGAAGACAAAAAGACCTCTTTGCCCTTAATGAAGGTGCGGCCATGGTGTGTAAATACACCATGTGTAATGTCCAAAATGCCCTTAATTAAGGTCCAAAATCATGAGTCCTCAATCTTAAATGCTCCAAGCAATCTTTCACATGCGAGATTGCTTTAAGTTATGCTCAAAATGGGTCCTCCATGCATGTTCTTGTATTCTCAAGGTAACCAAGTCTTGAGCCTCTATGTGTTGGCCTCCAAAGATGTCACCAAAAGATAAGATTGCCATTTGTCCCGTATCATATTGGAACAACCCTAACCATGGCTTTGACACTAAATAATAGCCTAAACACTAAGAAATCACAAAATTTTGGGTTCAACAAACAATTTCCAGCAAACACAACTAAAGAAAACAACACACAAAGAAAGGGGGGAAAGGTGAAAATTGCATAAGATGAAAAGATAGTAAAGTGACCCTTACTTCCACAAGCGAATAGCACTAGAAGGTGTATCAAACCCTCAAACACAAATCACCATGTAAGTTCAAACCACTCTCTTAGGTGACCCAAAGGAAACACTCTTCCCCAAGCACACCTTTCTTGCTAATTATCCAAGACAAATGAAAACCCTAACTTTCAAGTGTTCAAGGACCAATTTTCAGATTCTACTCTCTCTCTACAAAGCTAAAACTACAAGATAGAAGTAGGTTCAATATCATAAGAAGTCTGATGAAAAGAGAAGTAAAATGCCTATTTATACTATTACATGAATAAAGACTCAAATGCCCTTAATGAGGCCCTAAAAGAGGCGCCTCTTGAGTGTGGACTTTAAGTGTGAAAAGTCCACCAAACGCCTCCCAATAGACGCTCATGAGCTGTAGAAGAGTAGTTCTTTCAATGCACTTCTTCAAAAATCAGCAAGTAAGACACGCCTTCAATTGTATAAACAATGATTGAAGTTGTTGTCCTTGGCTTGGCTACGTGTAAAAGGTCTTGAGGACTTAGCACTCGCATCATCCGGTATCAGAGAAATTGGCTATGAACACACAAAATTGGATACTAAGATGCAAATTCCAGCAACCAAATAAAGATAAAACAACACATAGAATAGAGATGAAGAAGAAAAATGCTTGAAATTAAAGGATAGATGGAAAGACCCTTACTCTTATTCAATGATTAGCACTAGAAGATGTTTGAAAATCTTCAACACACCTCACAAATAAGAGTTCAAACCTTTCTCTTAGGTTACCCAAAGGAAACACTCTTCCTCAAGTACACCTTTCTTGCCAAATTTCCTAATACTAGTGAAACCCTAACTTCAAATGTATTCAAGGAACCAATTTCGAGTTTGAGAGCTAAAACTACAAGAATAAAGCTACAATCTAAGAATAATATCCAATTTTATCAAAGTCTAATGAAAATACAAGCTAAAGGGTCTATTTATACTATTACATGCCAAAGGACAAAAATGCCCTTAATGAGGACTTAAAAGGAGGCGCCTATAGAGTGCTCTTTTGGAGTGTAAAAATTCTTCATTATCCTTACTTTGAGGCGCCTATGGAGTGTATAAATTCCCCTCCTTCTTTCTCTTGACCAAGGCTTCAAAATGCTCTAAAAAGTCTTTAACTGCTTGCTGATTCCAAAGCCTTAATCCTTAGACAATATCTTGTGCTCTTGAGGCTCATTGTGCTTGTATCATCCTCTCTATCTTGAAGGAATTTGTCCTCAAAATTAGATCTTGCAAAAACCAAAGGGAGAGCAAAAACAAACACAAAATCCTCTTGGTAGGAGGGTTAGTATTAGCACCATACTTATATCATAAACCCATGGTTGCTCACACTTGACATACATCCACATATCCTTGGTTTTTGACATAAAAAGCTTACATAAAGTATAAAAAAGTCATTAATAGCATCAATATAAAAAATAAGTGAGCATGACCAGCAACTATATCCTTCACATCTCAAGAGTATTCCGGGGTCAGCTGGCCCACTCCTTTCACTAGGTTATCAAGTTCACAATAATTCAAGGAATTACCCACCACTAGAACAAACACAAGGTCATTATGAACAAGATTAACATAAGGGCTTTCATTACACACGTTCAAAGGACCATATACTTTATCAAGATCAATAATACAATTATGCCAAGGGGGTACACTTTTGGAATACACCCAACTATCCTTTGTTACAATCATGAAATACTTACTACAAGCATCATAAAGGACATGGTTAAGAGAGATATCAAGGAAAAAGGAATGCAATCCGAAACACATCCTTCCCCACCCCAATAGTATACCAGGATCAAATGGATGAAATAGACAAAAATCTAAGCCGAGGTTAGCCATTCCTTTTACTAGAGAATCAAACTCACAATCATCTTCATTTAAGAAAGGAAAACAGCCACCAAGCTTACTACCTCTACATAATATTAATTCAAAATTAACATGGTTATCATCATAAGCAAAAAAGTAGTATAGGAAGGAATCAAGTGTGAAGACATCAACCAAGGTACTATCATCTACAAGAGGGTCATGTAGTTTGTGAATACTCTTGTCACATGATAATGGAACCTTATTCAAGTTATAAGTGCTAGCACTAGATGAACACAAATCATTCTTACGAAAAGAATTGATTTTGTCATCTAAAGGATCAACTAGTGCTTGCATACTCATAACAAGAGTTTGGTCCTTGTACAACCTATCAACACCAAGAGTATCACAAAAGGGAGATTCATACACATCTTGACTAATCCAATCCGAAACTACACCACTTTGGCTACTACGAGCCACATCACAACAATTCAAGTTTTTAGGAGTGTAGAAAATAGCTTGGTTACCTTGTCCATTATGAGAAGTATTTTCTTCACTTTTTTTCATATCATGGCAGCCCTCATGCTCCACATTACAAGGGAATATGTCAAGGTTTCCCTTTGGATTCACTTCTTCCTTGCTTGTCCCACAATGGGGACTTTCGGTCAAGGGCTTGAAGGAAACTTCCTTGGGCTTCTCCTCGGGACTTATAGGGTTTTGAACCTGCACATGAGAAGATAAAATACTAGGCAAAATGCTAGTATTTGGGTTAGTGAATAAAAAGGATCCTTTGTGGACAAGATCCACAATCAAGCATTTTTTTCTCCTTCCAACTTCACTACCCATGGTTTTCCCTTCCTTTTCCCTTCTTTGTTCACATTCTTCTTGTACCTCACTAATAATTTTCTCTCCATATTGAGGCTTGGCCTCACTCTCTTTGGTTTCTAACTCATGGAGAGGAGTCATTGGATTTTGTGAAGTATAGGATCTTTAGACTTGAGATGTTTAGAATTGTGGAGATTTTGGTGGACATAGTCTATCAACCCTCGCTCTAATTCTAATCATCACCCCTCATTGAATCAATATCACTCCTTATAGCATCATTTCCGCTCTTCATTTCTCGACTCAAGGCCTCAATTTGGGCCATCAAAGCTCCCATAACATAATTTCCCAAAGGTTGGGAAGTAGTACCTTCGGTTTCCTTGGAAAATGTACCTACGAAGTGAAAAAGTCAGCAAGAAAAATAACCTACAAAATGAGCAAACGAGTTAGTTCAAAAGCCTCACTTCACTCACACTCAACCTCACCTTACACTTGGCTTCACAAGTGTTGGAGAACTGCCAATACTTGGAAAGTTACTTGAGAGGTGAGAAGCTTTGAATCGGAATGGATCTTCGTTTGAAACGGCTCGAAATAAGTGATGCACGAACTTGAACCAACAAAAATACTATGACTTGAAAATGAGAAAAGCACACAAAAATCGAAGACGCGAAACAACAGACTCTAATCTATTACCAAACTAGTAGGTAATTACTAGCTTACAAATTAGTAATAGAATCAACACAAAAGCAACTAGAAACAACAAATAGAAACTAGGAAATCTAATTTTAGAACTCAATTTGGCCGATTAGTTAGTGATGACATGGCAGCTTGTGATTGGACATTGATTTTTCAAAATTTTCAACCCTAATTCTCAAGTCTCGGCCTAGAACCCCTTTGGTGAAGAAGAATCTCGTTTGGGAGGAAAAAATGAAGGTTTGAAAGCCTTTTTGGAGCTTCAAATGAATTCAAAAAACAAATGGTGCCCCCCTTTTGTACTTGGAATGTACTTGATATTGTACTTTGATTATTCCTTTGTCTCTTCTTTCTTTGGACGACAATGAATATGCCAAGGAATATTCTTTCACAAACACAAAGTACACTCTCTTTCTTTCCCTTTTTTTGGATCAAACACACTTTGAATATTCTTCCTTAGAAAGACTTGATGAACATGGAAGAACAAGATGAATATTTAAGAGTTGACCAAAGTTTGACCCCTAACCAAATGAACTCCAAATCTGATTTTTTTTGTAGATCTAGGTTCCTTAGGCCAATGTGATCTCAAATAACAATAAATCACAACCAACCAACATCCACAACACAAAAACCACACGGATCTAGCTTCTTGAAGCTTCAAAATACCATAACCATGGTGGATCTAGCTCAACATCAACCAAACTTCACTCTAAAAGTAGATCTAAACTTCCTAGGTGCAAGGGAACAAGAATCTAGCACTTGAAACCAACAAAACAACACAAAAACATGTAGATCTAAGATTTAAAATTCTATTAAAACACAAAAATGTGAAGCTATTTTTTTTAAATTTTCTTGACTTTTGACTCTTTTTTATGAGATTTTCTATATAAGAACACCAAAATCAAGATTTAGGGATGTTGGAACAACCCTAAACAAGGATTTGATACCAAATGATAGGCCAAAGGCTATGAACATATGAAATTGGCTACTAAGATGCAAATTCCAGCAACTAAATAAAGATAAAACAACACATAGAATGGAGATAAAGAAGAAGAATGCTTGAAATTAAAGGATAGATAGAAAAACCCTTCTATTCAATGTAAGCACTAGAAGATGTTTCAAAATCTTCAACACACTTCACATATAAGAGTTCAAACCTTTCTCTTAGGTGACCCAAAGGAAACACTCTTCCTCAAGTACACCTTTCTTGCCAAATTTCCCAATACAAGTGAAAACCTAACTTCAAATATATTCAAGGAACTAATTTTGGGTTTGAGAGATAAAAATAAAAGACTAAAGCTAAAATCTAATAATAATATCCAATTTCATCAGAGTCTAATGAAAATACAAGCTAAAGGGTCTATTTATACTATTACATGCCAAAGGACAAAAATACCCTTAATGAGGACTTAAAAGGAGGTGCCTATAGAGTGCTTTTTTGGAGTGTAAAAAGTCTTCATTATCCTTCATTTGACGCGCCTATGGAGTGTATAAATTCCCCTCCTTCCTTCTCTTGACCAAGGCTTCAAAATATACCAAAAAGTCTTTAATTGCTTGCCGATTCCGAAGCCTTGATCCTTAGACAAAGCTTGTGCTCTTGAGGCTCATTGTGCTTGTATTAAGCTTGGATTTTGGCCCAGAAGAGTGTTCTTGTTGTTCTGTTCTTGGCCGAGAGTTCCTTGTTGTTATTGTTGTTCTTGGCTGAGGAAAATTGTTTTTCTTGTTGTTGTTCATCTTGGCCAAAAATGTTGAGTCTTAGATCTAGGTGTCCCTTTATTTTTGTTTAGTTGTTTCTAGTGTTTTTTCTTATTCACTAACACCTTTGATTCGATCTTGATTAGAGCTTATATTTGTTGGTGTTGTTGACGTGAACTTGAGCCTTGACCAAATTGTTGTTGAAATTGTTGAAGCCTTGGCCGTATGATTAACTTTGTTATTGTGGAATTTGGGGTTGGATGTTGGTTGTGTTGTTGGTGTTCTTGGAAGTTGTTGTTGTGTTCTTGTTGATTTTTTACCCATTCATCTTTTGTTAAAACAAGAAAAGTTAACTTTAAATCTACAAAAGGTGAAAGACAAGTTGTAGTAGTTGTTGGTGAAAGGACTAGCTCACATCACTCATAAACTTGACATCAACTTTTTCAACCACTTTTTCATATTTCAAGGAGCCTTGTTTTATGGAACTAGTACAAGACAACTCTTACCTTTTGAGTTGACTTTGAAAAGAGTTACAAGACTTGTGTTTTCCCTCCAAATGCTAATTGTCTTCCATTCCAAAATTATAAGGATTAAAAATTTCAAGAATAGTGATTAAAACTTGTGGGACCTAGGGCCAATTAGAAGGTGACACGTCATCAAACTACTGTTCACATGATATATTTTGGCTCAAATTTTGATCTCTTAGTTTTATTTGTTGAGTTCTTTAGTTTCATTTGTTGAATCCAATACTAACTTACAAGCTAGTGACCATTTGCTAAATTATGAGTTAGTTTTGAAACTGTTCTTCATATTTACGTCCTTATGTGTTTTTTTCTTATTATTTTAAGTCGTTGTAAATATTTGGTTCACCTCTTAATACCCCATAGAGTTCAAGCAAGCATACAAAACTTGTGAGATTGAGTGTGAGAAATCCGAGGACAAAGAAATAAAGAGAGAGTGCGAGGACCTTTCTTTTACAACTAACTCGTTTGTTGTTTTGTAGTGAAACTTCTTGGCTAAACTCAATTGAATCAGATGATATTGAAGACAAATATCAAGATGAAGAGGAAGCCGAGGTGCAAAGTAAAGATGTGGCCGAGACTTGAAGTTGTTGTGTTCTCGGTTTCTTCTCATTTTGTAGACTATTTTGGTTTAGTTGTTCCGTGAATTTGAGGTCAAGTTCCTCTCAAGATGGAGAGTATGATACGGGAACGATCATGAAGATGGACGTTTTTTAGTGTGTTGAATGGAACCTACGGAGTGTATGAGTTGAAGTGTGAAAAGGGCTCCAAAGCCGCCCCTATATTGCACTCTATAGGCGCCATTTTGTCCATTTAACACTAAGGGGCACTTTTTTCATTTTATCTATTATTTGTATTAGCCTATATAAAGAACATGTTAGGATTTTAGCTCATTAGTTATTGAATGTTGATGTAAGAACACAAAGAACATCTGTCTAGAGAGAGAGAGTGCCTCCCTAGGCCGAAACTAGGACATGAACAAGTGTAGAATTACTTATAAATGTGTATTTCTTGGAAACTTTGGTGCTTGAGAAGTGGATTCCAATCTTGTGTATTCATAAGGATGTGGTGTTGCTATTGTAAGTCCTAGGGGTCCTTAGATTTAATATATCTTTGGGTTCCTAATCTTGTAATAATGTATGCCTCACTTTTTATCTTTATATTTCATGTCTTAATTTGTGTTGTCTAGTGAACCCATTGGTTCTTGTTTTGTCTACAATCTTATAACATTGGATTGTTATTATCCTAGTGTTGTTCTTCTTATTATAATGTTGTTTATCTTTTGTTGTTGTTAGTCATTTACACCTTGTTTCTTGTTGTTGTTGGAGCCGAGAATTGTGTTTGTGTTGCTCTCAGGTTTTCCTTTGTTTGTGGATTATTTTTGACTTGTCTTTGATATGATCCAAGTTTATATCGTATCAAGGACTGAGTTCAGGTTGTGACAAAATGTTAATAGGTTTTCCATGTCCTCATGATATTTGTGCTTATTATTACTTTAATCAATATCTTGATGAACATGTAGAGCACTAGTATAGCAAAGAAACCTTTCTTAAGACTTATAACCATTTCATCCAACCAATCAACAATATGAAAATGTGCCATGAAGCTACAAACCAATCAATAGAGCCACTAAAGCCAAGAAAGATGCTAGATAAACCTAGCAAAAATAGAACAACGAGCAAGGATGAGCCAAGAAAGTGGGGTAAACTATAAAAAATGATGTTTAGATGGCCTGTTCAAGATGCAAACAAGTTAGCCATAACAAGACTGTGTGTTCCAAAAGAGTAAGTCATAAATCAATTTCATATTACTAAAATTATTTAAAAGGTTATCATATTATACTTCTGATGTTTTTATTTGTCTGATAGAATGAGATGCAGAGCAGTACTAAGCTTAGCACTTCTCAGCCTACATCCTTAAGGAATCCACCTCAGCAAAGTTTTATTTATGGTGACACAAGTGCAATTCTAAGAGACATCCTCTGTGAAAGTCAGGTAAGAATAATTGCTAAATGTTCATTTATATATATTTATTATTGTTGAAACAATTTGAATATTATTTTACATTTATTGAATTCCAATATCTTCCATTTATGTTATATAGTCTAGGTGGAGTGTCCTTCACAGTCAACTCAATTTCAAACATATGCACCTACATAATCAAGCCAACTAGGGTTTATTGTGCTAACATAACTATTGCGCCAAGAGCACCTAAAGACAGGTGCAAGGTGGGGCTGGTAGAGGTCAAGGTGGGACTGGTGGATGAAGTCAAAGTGGGGGCTGGTAAAGGTTAAGGTGGAATTGGTATAGAAGGTCAAGGTGGGTCTAGTAAAGGTTAAGGAAAAACTGGTAGACGTTATGTTGGGACTGTTAGAGGATTAGGGAGAAAGAAAGCTAATGCAAGAGAAACCCCATTTCTTAGTTCAAGAGATATTTCTTCTAGTCAAGTGCTATATTTTCCAAATGATAAGAGACCATAAAATACTACCTTATTTTCTGCTGCTACTAGAGGATACAAAAAGTCTACAACTGATTTTGGTGTTTACTTTGATCCTATATCAGGAACCCAAGTATACAATGTATGTTGTGTCATGCTTTGTCTATAATTTGATTCATTCAAGGCTTTAATGTTTATTATCTTACATTTTCTTCTATGATTTTACAACCTGGTACATTAAGTGAGAGGGTTCTTTATGTAGATATAAATTTGAAGAGTGCTTCACCACCCAATACAAATATTTGTTTTAAACCTTATGCCTAAAGTGGAATGAAAAAAAATGTAGTGACCACCTTACAGTTGCAACAAATGAAAACAAACAAGAGAAACCAAGTGGATGTAGTGAAGTCTTCTTCCTCAATTGGATCCTCCAAGAAGTAGTTTATCTAGGAAGTATGTTATGTTTTTGGTCTATGTAATATCCTACTATAATGCGGGTTACTCATTTTGAACAACTGGTATTACGTATTTTTGAACAACTTTTGTTAGGCAATAATTATAATTTTTTAATATGCTGCACTAGTACTATTGTGCTTAACGTTGAGCATTTTATTCAGCTTTTATCTTGAACAACTTATTTTATGGTGTGGTGTATTTTTAGCTGAACTTTGAGCAGTTATGTAATGACCCTCACTATCATTTTTCTTGTTTTTATACATTTTCGGTGTCTAAAGCTTTTCTATAAATGCCCTATGTTATTTATGACTTTCTGGGACTGACAGTTCGATTTTTGGGCAGTTCATTTGAGAATTGTAGTGATACCAAATATATTGTAAAATAGTTAATCTACATTAGCATTTGGTAGAAATACAATTTATCGTACTTCTAAAATATTTTTAATTTGTATAGAATATTTTAGTTATGGTATATCTATGTTACTTTATAACTAGGTTTATAAATTTATTAATATTTTAAGTAGAGATAGTGAGTCTCGATATGTTCAAATATTATTATTATTATATAATAGAGGTTTATTAGAAATAATTTTCTATTAATTATGGTATCATCAAACTATTTTATTTACTTTACCACTAACCTATGAAATACCTAAGTTTATATGTAATGGGATAAAAATGATAATGATGTGCCACCTCCACCACATGTGTATATAGAGAAAGTGGCCAGCAAATACACATATGATGTTGTGGCAAAAATCAAAATTGGTTAGTTCTAAGTAAGGTGTCATCTGATTGTCCATTTAAGGTAATAATTACTTTTTTTGTTTCCTATTTACTACTTAATTAAATGTTAAGTCCTATCTTGGCAACTACAAGTTAAAACTTGTTCCTACAAATTTCTATTTTTTAATTATGTCTATGTGAACATACCTGTGTAGTAATAAATTAAGAAGAAAATCAATTATCCACATCAAAATATTCAAGCTCGGGTTCTAGTAAGCCACTATTGAGAGGTTTATTGGAGAGGCTACTAGCTTTAGCATCGAGGTAGGCTAGACTTACCCTATCTTTATATTGAGCTGATTTAAGATAATTGTGTGCTATTATGCTAGTTTTAGACTGGTAGTTGTAGTTTGCATATAATTTGATATGTATACCCTGCCTTATTTATCCAGTTAGGACCCCATTCTAGTAAATTTTTGGCCCTTATCTTTAGTATAATATAGCATCTCTCACTCCAGGATGTGAAATTAAGTTGTAAAATCCTGGATTCCTCTCTTTTTAATTACGATATGCAAATGGTTATTTAAACATATTTTAATTATGATTTAGAGTCAGCTTATACTTTATTCTGTCACTGATTGTGAATTTTAGTACCACTTTGGCATTGGTTATGGTATGGTTTGGGTTTTGAATTTTTCAATTAGGTACGATTATAATGAGTTTCGTTTGGACTCCAACATCTGGTTATGATGATTTGCGACTTTTGGTATTGAGTACTGTTGTTCTAGGAGTTGTGGTTTCTTTGAGTTCCAATTTGAGTCTGGCATTTTGATTATGAGTTTTTTTGTATATCATATATGTGGCCTCTCATTATTACCCACTATTTTTGGTTTGAATCCAATATATGGCCTCTTGCTATTATCTACCACTACTAGTTTGAGCCTAGCGTCTAGCCTCTCGTTACTACCCATTGGTGCCGATTTAATCTTGGTGCATATTTTGATGACTACTATGGTTTCTTGGAATTGGTTTAGTTATGGATTATTTGTGTTTATTTTCTGTAATTACTTTTTTTGTGTACCACCGGCTTTTGGGGGCACAATTGGGTTAATTTTCTTCTTCAGTATACCTGACGGGCTTATGGGGCCTCATTAGGTTCTGTTTGGTTGACCTTTTATTACTGTGCTATTTATCTTTCTGTATTGCTTTTACTTATTCCGTTATTGCATTTGCATAGTTCGATAGTTGTTTACCTTTCTATCCCTTTTACTATTGAATTAGATTATACTTTTGGATTTTAGTTATTTTTTCCCTATATTGAGCTCAGTCGACCTATGATGCCTACTGAGTACCCATTGTTTTAGTACTCATGCTACACTTCTTCATCTTTATCTTGATGTATATTTGAGTACTAATAGTCGGTGTTGACGTGCTTCCTATTTTACAGTACCGATCCAGAGCAAGGTAAGCTTACTGACGTTCGAGACTGATCCTTCTCTATCTATTCTAGTTTAGTCTTTCATACTCGAGTCTGCTTGTATATATTTTGTATGTTTTGGATTCTATCTAGTACTATGGTTGATACAAATCAGTCCACCAAGATGCCAAAACAGTCAACAAAATGTGAGAAGAACAAGCACCACAAAGGGATACAAAATGACAAACACAAAAAACACATGGATTTGCAAAATAATGAAAGGATAGATGGAGAGACCAAGATTATTACAAGATTAAGAACCAATTATATTTCAAAATTAACCCCTAATAAATGTAATAATCAAAACGACACTCTTACGGTGACTGCCAAGGTAATCGACTCACCTCAAGATCCACCGTTTCCAAGCAAAGAACAATATTGGATTTTCCAAGCCCTATACTAAGGATGACTTTTCCAAGTCCTAACTAAGACTATACTAAGGTGGTCTACTCTCAAGAGAGAGGATTTCAAGTATTTCAATCTTTCATCTTTCATAAACTAACTAGCAAATGAACTAATAGAACTTATTTATAGTCTAACTTATTACATAACAAAATGACCACAATACCCTTAATGAAAAGGGGTGGTCATGGAGTGTTACTTGGACAAGTCTAAGTAACTAAAATGTCCTTAATGAAGGCCCAAAACCGTGAGTCCTCAATCTTCAATGCTCCAAGCAATCTTTCACATGTGGGATTGCTCTTTGGTGTACTCAAATCGCCCCCTCCATATAGGATCCCATTTCCTTAATGTGACAAGGCTTGATGCCCCACGTACTGACTTCGAATGATGTCATTGAAAGCTAAGGAGGCTATTTGAATCGTATCATCCCCTTCTTGAAAAGGATTCGACCTCGAATCTAAACCTTGTAAAATCAAAGAAAGAACACATAAATACAAACTCCTCATAGCATGAGGGTTAGGGTAAGCACGACAAATGACCTCAACATACCAAGGTTGCAAATATTGATAAAAGAATAATGGCCGCCTTAGCTTTTGACGACATCATTCAAAGTCACTATGTGAAGAATCAAGCTTTGGTCGCATGGAGGGCATGGGATCATACTTGGAGGGGACGCTTTTAGCCTACCATTGATCAAACCTAAGTGTGGAAGATTGCTTGGAGCCTTGAAGACTTAAGGACTTTCGGGTTTGGACCACCTTTGTTAGTTCACGATTTTGGTTCCCTTTACTAAGGGCATTTTGGTCACTTAGCTTTAAAGGCATTTTGGACAATTCATATTGTCTTCCAACACACCAAGGCCACTTTTTTTTATTAAGGGTAATGTGGTCTTTTTGTCTACTTTTGTAATATACTATAAGGAGTGTTTTTTAGGTCTTTTCTCTTTAGTTTATGAAATATGAAATATTGAAACATTTAAAATCCTCTCTCTTGAGAGTAGACCAACTTAGTGTAGTTTAGTATAGGGCTTGGAAAAGCTAACATTGTTCTTTCCTTGGAACCGGTGGATCTTGAGGTGAGTTGATTCCCTTGGCGGTCACCGTAATAGTGTGTTTTTTTATTATTATATTCATTAGGGGTTTTTAAGTTTAATACACTCTTTAGTTCTTAATCTTGTAATAATCTTGGTCTCACTATCTATCCTTTACTTTTGTTGTTATTATCTTGTGTAGTGGACTATTTTGGGTCATTTATTGAATCCGAAACTTATGTTCTTGTTGTTGATATTGTTCATCACATTTTATAGCTTTTTGGGTGTTTAAATACACCTTTGTATCATGTATTCTTGTTGTTGGTGGCGAATCCGAGTGTGGTTTCCATCTTGGTTCTCGAATCCTTAAGATTAGTGGACTGATTTGCAGTGTGATTTCGTATTTCCATTGTCATTCTCGTATCATTTGGTATCAAAGCATGGCTTGAGCTTGTTCCCACAAGATCAATCTTGGGCTTGTTAGTTGAAAAAAAAATTATTAGAAAAAAAGTTTAAATCTGAAAATTCCAGAAAAATAGCAATCTGTCCATTTTATGTTCTTGGCCGAAAATTGTATTATTGTTGTGTATTGGCCAATATTTTTACTTGTTTTTTGTCACGCCTCAAAACCTATTGGGGCAGAAAGACACTCGTAGCCGTAAAGGACCGAGAGAACCAATTCCAAAAAACTTGTACTTCCCATGCATGTAACTATAACAACTAAAGGTTCTGACAAACATGATATTATACAATACTTGGCCATTGGGGCCACCACATCTAAAGACAAAACACTACCATAACTTTACATTAGTCTACAAAGCCTCTAAAAGATACATAGATTTAGTTAGGGTCGGGACAAACCCCCGCCCTACTCTTGACTTACTGTACAATACCAAAATATATGGAACAGACTCGGAAAGCCCCGAATCAACCTGGAGCTCACCAATAGTCCCTGAAAAGCCTGCGCTCCTGCTAGTGAGTTGTATGAGCTGAAGTGCCTGTGCCTGCAGCATAAAATGTAGGTCCACCATGAGGGACGTCAGTACAAAAATATGTACTGAATATGTAAGGCAGAAGGTAATAACACACTTGATACAAAAGCTTAATAGAAATCTAATACAAGTGTATTAGTAGTACTAGTAGACCACCTTTATATAAACTTGTGGGACTACATACATTACGTTCCTTTCTTCATTTTTACCCTTCTTACTTCATAATCTTTGTAAGCCATATATAATGCAAATGACTAGTTGATCAGTGGTAAATAGATAAATTAGGATCGGCCCATGTTAGGCTTACGCCCCTGAGCTGCCGCCTACATATAAAGATTGGGATCGGCCCATGCTAGGCTTATGTCCCTGAGCTGCCACCAACAAATAAAGGTATCGAGATCGACCCATGCTAGGAAAATGCCCTGAGCTACCACTCGTCATTTTATAGATTTGTATTACTTAGTTTATTTAGCCTTTGAGATTGTTACTTTGGTGGTCATCACATTATGGTACCTTGAACCAATAATTTGCTAATAAGAGATATATAAATGAATACGTGATGCAACAACAATGAGGTAGGGAGTTTTTGGCACACAAAACGAAGTGTTTAGAAGCTAAAAATACACATGGGTCTTATTTGAGTAAACGGGGGACTTCTGAAATTTTCTAGTGAAGATAGATGCGCAGATTTAATAATAAGCACATATTGAGGTGTTCTAATGTGTTAGAGAGCAGGAAAAAGGTCATTGGATACATAGAGTGTAATGTTCTGTCATTATGTATCACTTTGTTATAGGATAACCTCGGAAACTTGCTTGATGGAACAATTGTACGATTTCATGCCAAAGAGTGTGAAATAGAGTATGCCTTACATACCTGGTTATTTGACTCCGAAACTAACCCGACTTGACTTCCAGCCTTTTAGATTACTTATCTACAATAGAATATATGGTAAACTAGTATTAATAACCAATCAACACATTTGAGATACTTAATTTCACGAAAAATAGTACCCGGGAAGCAACTATTAATCTATCAAACGAGGGTGTTATTTTAACCCTTTTTAACCTCCAATTACACCCACATACCATATAGGTTCTTATAAGGTTCACCAAAACCACCTCGACTTCATTACACATTCCAAACAATACGCAAAATAGATTAGGCAGCAAACATTAGTTCGGTGGTGTATCACCATATCTTTCTTCTATAATTCATTACAAACTTATCACACCTTTATCCAATTTCAACCTGGCAGCCCATAACATATACATACAAAATAGTCCACAAAATAGTCCCAAACCCCTTTTATTGTAGCAATCAATTATTGAACTTATCATCTCTTGAGTTCTCAATAACAAGACATCCATAATCCCCTCTCAAATTTATATATAAGAAAAACAATATGGAGCAGTCACCTTACCTCAATTCAGCAACTTATTCTTTTAATTGAACTCTTCAAGATCTTGAACTTTCCTTCACACTTAAACCAAAGAAAAAGAAGAAAATTCCCTTAATAACAAGGAAACGTGAACAAACATCTTGTTCTATAATCAGCCATAGAATTATAGTCAAACACGTATAACTTATTTTCCTAATCTTCCATAAGATAATTAAACAAAACCTTAAGTGTTTTTCACTTACCTTGGGCTGCAAAGGTGAGGGTTTCTTCAAGAACCCTAAAAGGAAAAATAGGGCTGCTGTTCTTGTTGTTTTAGAGAGAGTAGAGAGATTTGCTGAAATATACTCCTGTTTTGTGACATAAAAGTGAAGTAAAATGACCAGCAAATTGGCCTTTTAAAGGCCCTATCTTGTCCACCTCGTTAGCTGTATTTTGGACCATAAAATTGGTCAAATTGGTCCAAGTACATACGTGATGCACCTACTTAAGGGTCCAAGCTGCTGAAACTTCAAAGTAGGTGATGCACCTACTTACTTAATTTCTTGTTGGGCTCAATTATATTTGGGCCTTGGCAGATTGGTGTGTTGAGCCACTTATCCATTTTTTTTTTCTTCCAAATGAGCATATTAGCATAGACCCAAATCTAATCCATAGCCATGGGTCCATTAATTTGGTTCAAACAACTTAAGTAGGTGACTCACCTACTAGCTTAAATAAGTCAAGCAAGCACCTCAATATTTTGCTCCATTTTCAGTTCCTAATCCCTTTAATAACTTATACACACTTGGTCACTTTGAACTTTAGATTCAAATACTAGCATACGATTCCAAGTTTAAATAGTTATCTTAATGTTAACTTAGTCGCATCACATTAAACTGTACGGGAAGCATCTATAATTCCATCTATACCATTAATACTTGCATAATAATTCTCATACATTATATATATCAAAAGGCTATACCAAGTTCCATATAATTAGAACGAGTACAAGCAAAATATGGGATTTTACATTTTTGTTGTATCTAAGTGTTAGTTTTGTTCCTCACTAACACGTTGAGTCTATATCTTAGATTTGAGCTTGAAATATTGATGTTGTTAATGTGAACAAAGTGTGGCCGATTGTTGTTGGTATTGTTGTTGCGGGTTCAAGACTTGAATGTGTGATGTGTTGTTGGTTCAAGTTTTAAACGTGTATTATGGAGATTGTGTTATGGAATTTAAGCTTGGGAAGTTGTTGTTGTTGTTTGGGAGGTCCAACTTGAACCGTAGAACTAAGTTTGTGTTCTTGGTATTCTTGGTGTTTCTTTACCATCTCCATATATTTTTGAAAAAAAAGTGGTTATTGATCTTAGAAGTTGAAGAAAAAGAGTGTGTATTGTGTTTGTCTTGCAAGACATAGCTCTAAGTTTCAAGGTGTAGTACTTGTGACTCAAAGACTTTTCCTACACACTAAAGACTTTACATCACTTCTCAACCACTTTTCCATGAAACAAGGGTCCATGTTTTAAGAAAAAGTACTACAAAAGTCAAGTCTTGAAATTTAAAACTTGAAAAAAAGGCTTCAAGACTTATTTTCCCTCCTAAAACAAATTCCACCAATCTAAATTAATTTTTGACCAAGACTTGAACCTTTGAGAATAACCACTTGATAAAACCGAACCAATACATGGCTGCCACATCATCACTGCTACTGTTCACGTAATATTTTCGAGCTCAACTTTAGATTCTTAGTTTAATTTTATTATTTCATTAGTTTCATATCTTGATTCTAGAATTAATTAACAACTAGTAATCACCTACTTAGTTGTAGATTAATTATTGAATCCGTTTCTTCGTGTCTTTGTTATTTGTGTGCTTTTCTCATTTTTAACTTTTAATAACTTCTTTGTTTAAAGTTCGTAAGTAAATTTTGTTTTGTTTCTTGAGTCGATCAAGCAAGAATTCATTCCGGCCGCCAAGTAGAATTGACATCTTATTGACTACCAGAGTATAAGCAACTTTCAATATTCGCCGCTCCAATTGTGAGGATCACAAAAATGAGTGAATACAAGTGTTGGTGAGGAGCTTTTACTACTAATCTTCTTTGTTCATTTTGTAGGTTCAAAAGGTGATATAAGGGGAATATGTCTTTGATAGCCAGGGATTATTGTGACACTAATATGGGAGACTATGGTTGTAGTGAGGGGTTTTATGGCTAAGAAGTTGAGGGAGATTGCGGAGGCTATGAAAATAGCCATGATCGAAACTTGGGCAGATTTGAAAGTTACTATTTTGAGGGAGAAAATTAGGTGAATGAAGTGCCTAGTGCTTATGGTGATTTTGGAGATGATGTAGGACCTCGTGATGGATCTTATGATGACGTTGGGGCATGTGAGGAGTCCTACACTTCTCTCTCCAAACCTAGATTTAGTGTTAGGTATAACCCTTTTGTCTGCAAAGCTTATGAGAGCTATGATAAGAGTACACGTGAGGAGTGTGAAGATTCATATTCTCCACCTTGTAGTACTTCTTATCAAGATTGATATAGTGTGAATGGTTATACTATCTCTAGTGGAGGTTGTTCAACGAGAAGAAGAGGGTATGTATCTCCAAAACCGAGGGGTTCTTGTGTCCTTTATAATGTTGATCTAAGAAGGAGTGTACATTCCAGAAAGGTGACCATTTCTGGGATATCGAGCTGCCTCGTTGTGTTAAATGATAGGTACTATAGAAAATACATTGTTCCATCCATGGTTGACTACTTGGGGTTGTTTTGCGAGCCTTTACAAATTCCATATTTCTTGGACGGGTTTAAGGTTATCGAGAGGGTCAAAGTGGTCTTCTCCCAATTTGAGTACCATGAGGAGGTATGGTGTGATATTCTTCCATTGACATATGGTTATGTATGCTTAGGTGTTGATTGGTTTGCACAACATAGAGTTCCAAATGTACAAAATTGACCTAATGTTGTAACCAATGGGGAAATCTCCTCATGACATACATGCTGCCCGAGCTGCAAAGAGAAGTAAATACTTACTCCAATCTGAATGCTTATGAGAGAAAAAATATTTAGAGGAGTAAGGGTGTGAAAGGTGGTAATCCGAGAGTGGAAAAATGAGAGGTTATGTGGAGCGAAGCGAGGGGATCGCCACCAAACTGAGCTAACATTGTTTGTCCTCCTATTTCTAAGGACATTTGTGTAGGTACCGACATGGAAATTAATGGAGATCAATGCCAAACTGAAGTTGCTGCCCAAGCTTATGGAGGACCTTCACAACACGGAAAAGGAGAGTCGACTCAAGAACTTTAAGGTAAAATAGCTAACTCTTACACTTTTGTGCATGTGAATGATAATTGTGTGGCAAGTAGCCCATTGAGTGTGAGTAGTAGATTACTTACTCATGAGTCTAATGATTCTTTGCCTTTTGTTAATGATGTAAATGTTGTGAGTGTGGATATACTATTTGATCCTATTGATGACCAAATTAACTCTTCTTGTAAGATCGATTTATGTCCACCTAGTGTTGAAGCCTATATGTTGAACGAAAGTACATTGTCTTGTGTAATTGTGGTTGATCAACCTATTTGTGAAAATTTTCCACCACTTGATTATGTGTGTGATGTGATTAAGTGAAATCAAGTGAGTGAAGTATTTGAAAAACTTGGTCAACAAAAGGGGAGTGAACTTGAGAGCTATTCTTGGGATAATCTTGTACTTGAAATCTCTTTAACGTGATATTAAGCTTTTAGAGAGTGCTGAATGTGTTTGTTACAAATCTTCCCGTGAAATAGATCATGCTCTCTTTTGGTATAATGTCTTATTTGAAGATGATATAAACACTCCTAATAAACCTAGTGGTGAAAATGAAGGTATAGCTTGCCTTGGAAGCTATAGCTGATATGCTAACCCACTATGGTGTGAAAACATTCCTCCTAAATATGGTAATATCTTTTTGAAAGAAAAGAGTACTCTTATGGATAAGGAATGTGTAGTCCTTCTTGAAAACCCGAGGACAAATGTGTCATTGACTCCTTAGGGTAATGTTTCTAAATATGCATCCTTGTTTGACACACTTGTGCCTAAATTGCATGAATTCCAACTTGTGGATGCCAAGTTGTCTAGTTGTTTGAAGGAAAGAATATGTATGCATTTACATACTTATTCTTCACTCGTGAATTCCTTTGCATGTGATTCTTTCCTATACTACCTCTTTGCCTATGATGATGTCCATGCTAGTTTTGGATTTGTTTTATATCGAGGTAGAAAGTTTGTTGGTCTGTCTATTTGTGTGTGTGATAATGCTATATGGATTTTATAGACTTTGGAACCAATCAAACCAATCCCTTGGTGTGGTCTTTTGATGAGATAAAGAAGCAATGGTGTCTTATGGCTCATAAGATGAAGGAAGTTCTACCTTGTAGATTATTTGATGCCATTAGGACCTATTGTCATGCCTCAAATCCTATTGGGGCGGACAGGCACCCGTAGCCATAGAGGCCTGAGAGAACCAATTCATCACCTTGAAATTCCCATGCAAGTAACTAAGACAACCAAAGGTTCTGACAAACATGATATTATGTATTGATGAGAATAATTACACATGCAAGCATAAACTGATATATACAACACTTAGCCATTGGGGCTACCATGTCTAAAGGCAAGACACTACCATAACTTTACATTAGTCTACAAAGCCTTTAAAATAAACATATACTTATTTAGGGTCAGGACAAACCCTCGCCCTACTCTTAACCTTTCGCACAATACCAAAATATATGGAACAGACTCAGAAAGCTCCAAATCAACCTGGAGCTCACCAATAGTCACCGAATAGCTGTGCTCCTACTAATGAGGTGTATGAACTGAAGTACCTGTGCCTGTAGCATGGAATACAGGTCCCCCGTGAGGGATGTTAGTACAAAAATATATACTGAGTATGCAAGGTTGAAGGTAACAACACATGATACAAAAACTCAATAGAAATCTGATATAAGTAGTACTAGTAGACCACCTTTATATATACTTGTGAGAATACATACATTATGTTCCTTTCTTTATTTTTACCTTCTTACTTTATAATCATTGTAAGCCATATATCATGCAAATGACCAGCTGATCAGTGGTAAATAGATAAATTAAGGTCGGCCCATGCTGGGCTTATGCCCCTGAGCTGCCACCTACATATAAAGATTGGGATCGGCCCATGCTAGGCTTATGCCTCTGAGCTGCCACCCCACATATAAAGGTATCGAGATCTACCCATGCTAGGCTTATGCCACTGAGCTGCCACTCATTTTATAGATTTATGTTACTTAGTTTATTTAGCCTTTAAGATTGTTACTTTGGTGGTCATAACATTATAGTATCTTGAAATAATAACCCACCACTAAGAGACATGTAAATAGGCACTTAATGATACGAGTATGATCAAGTAGATGGAATCTTGTGGGTGTGTATTGAAGTCGTCCAAGTGTGTGTGCAAGAGAAGCGTAATTAAGGGCCCAAATACACACCCAAAATAGCTCACTACAAACACTAAAGGGGAAGCCTACTCTTGAAGGGCCATTTTGGACATTTTACAATCTATCTTTTAATACACTATAAATAGAACCTCTTAGGGTTTTAGTATTAGATTTTGCTGAATATGGATGTTGTATAACACTTAGAAACATTTCCTCTCTAAGGAGAGAAGACCACAAATCTAGAAATCAACTTAAGTGTGGAATCACTCGTGTTGGATTCAACCTTGGAAACGTTGGATTCTTGGGAGATCGAGGTCACTCTTGTACCAACTTAAGAGATAGGTTTGTGTTGTGTGTAGTATTAAAGAGTCCAAGAATGTAACAAGTCCTTGGTTGTTAATATTATTCCCTCATTTGGTCTATCTACCTATCTTTATCTTATTGCACTTTGTAGATTCATAGTGGACTGTTTTTTTGGCTTGTTGAATCCGAATTTTGTAACCATTGTGGTTATCTTGTTCATATTATATTGGGGCTGTTTTGGTGTTGAAAACACACCTCTTTATCTTGTTATTGTGTTATTGATAGCGAATCTGAGAGTGGTCTTCAAAAGGATCCTCAAATCCTTAAGATTAGTGGACTGTTTTGGAGTTGTTTTGTGTTCCGTTGTTTTTTCCGTATCACTTAATGCAAAAAAAATAAGGTAGAGAGCTATTGTCACACCAATGAAGTGTTTAGGAGCTTAAAATAACACATGGGTCTTAATTGAGTAAATGGAGAACTTCTGAAATTTTCAAATGAAGATAGATGTGCAGGTTTAATAATAAACACGTATTGAGGTGTTTTGATATGTTAAAGAGTGAGAACAAGGTCGTTGTCTTCATGGTATATAATACGCTGCTATTATGTGTCACTTGTTACAGGACAACCTTGGAAACTTACTTGGTGGAACAAATGTTCGATTTTATGCCAAAGAGTACAAAATGGAGTATGCCTTACATACCTGGTTATAAAGCTCCGAAACTAACCCGACTTGACTTATCGCCTTTTATATTACTTATCTACAATAGAATATATGGTAAACTAGTATTTGCAACCAACCAACATATCTAGGCTACCTAACTTCACTAAAACAGTAACCGGGCAGTAAACATGTAATCTGTCAATCAAGGGCGTTATCTTAACCCTTTTCTCCTCCAATTACACTCACATACCATACATGTCCTTATAAGATTACCGGAATCACCTCAGCTTCATTACACCCTCCAAACAACACACAAAAACACATTGGGCAGTAAATAAGGGCAACAATTAGTTCAGTGGTCTACCACCACGCCTTTCTTCTATATTTCATTACAAACTAATCATACCCTTCTCCAATATCAACACGGCATCACATAACATGAACATACAAAACAGTCCACAAAATAGTCCTAAATCACTCTTATTGTAGCAACCCATTATTAAACTCATCATCTCTTGAGTTCTCAATAACAACACATCCATAACTCTCTTTCAAATTTATATACAAGAAGAAAAAAATAGATCAGTCACCTTACCTCAATTCTGTAACTTATTCATTTAATTGAACTCTTCAAGAACTTGAACTTTCCTTCACACTTTAAACCAAAGAAGAAAAGAGAAGTTCTTTAATATCAAAGAAAAGTGAGCAGATTGCTTGTTCTATATTCTACCATATATTTATAATTAAGCACTTATAACATCTTTTCATAATCTTCCAAAAGATAATTAAACAAAATCTAAAGGGTTTTTACTTACCTTGGGCTGCAAAAGTGAGGGTTTCTTCAAGAACGCTAAAAGGAGTTTTAGGGCTGCTGTTCTTAACCTTTGTTAAGAAAGAGAGAAAACTGAAGTTTAAAAGGGTCAAATTATGTTTAAAATGAATAGAATTGCCAGCAATATTGAGCTTTATATTGGGCCCTCTAGAACCTTTCTTATTGACCTCATTTTTATCCACAACTTAGTCCAAGTAGGTGATGCACCTACTTAAGGGTACAAGCTGCTGAAACTTCAAAGTAGGTGATGCACCTACTAGCTTAATTTCTTGTTAGTCTCAATTATATTTGGGCCTTGGTAGATTGTGTGTGTTGGGACATATACCCATTTTCTTCCTCTTCTATTTAATTTGGGCCCAAATGAGTACATTACATTGCCCAAATCTGGTCCATAGCAATATGTCCATTAATTTGGTCCAAATAGCTTAAGTAGGTGACTCACCTACTAGCTTAATTAAGTCCAGCAAGCACCTCAATATTTTGTTCAATTTTAAGCTCCTAATCCCTTTAATCTAGCCTTCAACTTATACACACTTGGTCACTTTAAACTTCAATACAAATACTAGCTTAAGATCCCAAGTTTAAATAGTTGTATCGACTTTAACTTGGTCAGATCACAAAAAACTGCACGGGCTGTATCTATAATCCTATCTACACCATTAATACTTGCATAACAATCTCATTCGTTACTATACCACAAGGCTATAAAAGGTTCCATATAATTAGAACAAGAACAATCGAAATACGGGATGTTGCATCCTCCCCCCCCCCCCTAGAAACATTCATCCTCGAATGTTAGCATAACTGTCCAACCAAAATAAGTTCAAGCCTAAGTTTAATATCCCTATTATCACATAGTACCTATATATTACACTTACTTGTTATTGCTCCAATTCAGCATCTTGGACATTTTCTTTGTATTTGAATAAATGGGGGTACTTGGATTTCATAGCTTCTTCAGCTTCCTATTTTACCTCTTCTACTTGTTGGTTTCTCTATAGCACTTTTACTGAAGCTATTTCTTTATTCTTTAACTTCTTAACTTGTCGGTCTAGGATAGCAATAGGTATTTCTTCATAAGTGAGATCTTCCATAACTTGTACATCTTCAGTAGGAGTAATATGAGATGGATCTCCCATGCACTTTCGAAGAATCGAGACGTGAAATACTAGATGAACTATTGAGAGCTCTTGGGGTAGCTCTAATTTATAAGCGACTTGGCTAAACCTTCAAGTAATCCTCTATGGCCTTATATAACGTGGACTTAGTTTTCCTTTCTTACCAAATCTCATAACCCCCTTCATTGGTGACACCTTCAAGAATACCCAATCACCTATAGAAAACTCTAGCCCTTCTCCTAACATCTTCATATGACTTGTGTCGACGTTGGGCTATTTCTAGTCGCTGTTGGATCACTTTAACCTTTTCGATAGATTGATGAACCATATCTGGCCCAAAAAAAGTAGTTTCACCTACTTCAAACCATCCAATTGGTGATCTACACTTTCTTCCACACAAAGCCTCATATGGTGCCATTTTGATACTCGAATGCTAGCTATTATTGTAGCCGAACTCGATAAGAAGTAGATGATCATCCCAACTACCGTTAAAGTCCAATACACAGCTCGTAGCATATTTTAAAGTGTTTGAATGGTACGTTATACTTGTCCATCTGCTTGAGGGTGAAGAGCTGTACTTAGATTCACTTATGTCCCCAAATTTCTCTAAAAAGATTCTAAAAATTTGCAGTAAATAAGCTCCTCAATCCGATATAATAGAGATTGGAACTCCATGTAGTTGAACTATCTCCTTAATATATAATTTGGCATATTCTTCAACTGTGTAAGTGGTCCTAACCGGTAGAAAGTGGCTGATTTGGTAAGCCTATCAACAATCACCCATATGGAATCTGATACAAGAAAACCAAGGAACACACGGAATTGGCTCAAAATAGTCCAAACACACTCCAAAAATAGTCCACTAATTCAAAGAATCGAGGACTCTTTTGAAGATCACTCTCGGATTCAAGAATGAAATACAAGAAGGACAATATAACTAGGTGTTTGACACCTTGTGCAGCCAATAACAAAATAAGTTAACAACAAGATGAAACAACAATGAGAACAACAACAACAACAACAAAAATGGCTTCACAATACCAGATACAAAACAGATACAAGATTACAAAAGAAAAAGGATAGATAGATAGACCACATGAAGGTATAATGTTAAGAAACCAATAATGGCAACTCTTGGACCCTTAACACTACATACAACAATAAATCTATCTCTTACAAAGACACAAGATCGGAATCATCTCCCAAGCATCAGTGTTTCCAAGTAAATGCAAACACAAGTGATTCTACACTATTCTAAGCCCTAATTTTAGTTTTGGGTGCCTCAAGGAAAGAAGACGTGTTTCTTGGTCTTGTAAGACTTACAATTTCATTCATAAACTAAGTAAATAAAACCCTACATTGTTTTTTTATATAGCTATTACAATATATAAGTTAAAATGACAAAAAGGGCCTTCAAAGAGTGGGCTGCCCATCAAGTATAAGTTATGGGCTGATTTAGGTGTGTTTTGGGCCTCTTCTACACTTCAATTGCACACACCAAGTCTCGGGACCAACGCACACCATATTCATGATTATTCTTGTATCATCCTCTCCAATTTGAGAGGAATTTGCCCACAAATTCACGGCTTTATCTCGTTCAATTGGCCATTTCAAAAGAAACCACTCAAAACAGTCCATAAAATATGAAGAGCCCGATAGCTCAATAACAACAAGGGACATAACAAAGACGAGCTAAAAACATCCCACAAGAGATGCACAAAAAATAGTCCATAAGCTAGCCAAACCCGAGAGCATAATGACAAAAGGTCTCAGATCCAACATCTTCGTTTTGACCCTTCGCTTCCTCTCCCTCTTGAGATTAGCCTTTAATCTCATCTGACTCAAGTCTCCTTTATCATATAAATATCGCCGTATACTCCATATCCTTCGTGTCTCTCTCTGCCATGTTCCTCTTCTTGGATATGTCGGTTTTGGGAAAGGGAAGTTTCAGTTGAGAGGCTCGATTTGGTAACGTGGAGCTTCAGTTGTGGATCTTAGATGGGCAAAAGTTGGAGTCCAAGTCCTCCTTATTGGAATTGATCAACTTGGAGGGGAAGTGGTCTATCTTGTTCTCGGTTTTGAGGGTTATTTGGAGCTTGGCTTGTGGTATTATGTTGTTGATGTGAGACAAACAAGGAGAACACGAAACACACTCCAAAATAGTCCACTAATCTTAAGGATTTGAGGACTAAGATGGAGACCACTCTCGGATTCACTACAACAACAACAATATGAGATAACAATAGTGAATTTGACACTAAAAACAACAGCAACACAATGATATCAAGATGAACACAATGAGAACAAATTTTGGATTCAAGAAGGACACAAAACAGTCCACTATGAATCTACAAAGTACAATAAGATAAAGATAGATAGATAGACCAAATGAGGGAATAATAATAACAACCCAAGAATTGTTATACCCTTGTACCTTTAATACTACACACAACACTAGCCTATCTCCTACGTAGGCACAAGAGGGATCTCAATCTCCCAAGGACCAACGTTTCCAAGCTTGAATCCAACACGAGTGATTCCACACTCAAGTTGATTTCCCTACTTACAATTTCAGATTTGTGCCTCAAGGAGAGAGGACTTGTCTTTCAATGCTATACAATATTCATCATCATCAAAATCTCTTGAATGAAACCCTAGAAAATTGTATTTATAGTGTATTACAAGAATAGTGTGAAATGTCTAAAATGACCCGTTAGTCAAAGTCTTCAAGTGGGCTCCCTTGGAGTGCATTGTATGGACTGATTTTGGATCCTCTTTAGGCCTTCCTTTGCACTTTATGTGTACACTCCAAGTCTTGGGTCAATTCACTCTCGCGCTCACCCACCTTCGTGATCATACCTGTATCATCCTCCCCTTCTTGAAAAAGATTCAACCTCAAATCCGTACCTCACAAAATCAAAAGAGAAGACAAACAAGCACACATCCTCATGGCATGAGGGTTAGGGTTAATCCAACAAAAATCAATCTAACAAACAACATCATCATACCAAGGTGGTACACACTTGAAGTACAACCAAGAATCTTTTGGGTTGATCGTGAAAAGCTTAGTACAAATGTCACAAAGGAAATGGCTATAAAGAACATCAATAAATAATGAGCATGGGCTGAGACAACTCCTACCATACCCTAAGATAGTACCGGGATCGAATGGGAGAAGTAGTCATGGACATGGGTTTTGGCCACTCTCACTTTCCCCTAAGGTGTCGTCCTCAAAATTAGGCATACCCTCTAGATCATTAGTGAAAATATCATTAACACAAAGAGGGTATAGAAAGGTGTCACAAAAGCTAACTTCAGCTATGGTGTCCTTATGCATGTACTCACTAGCTTCAAGTCCATCACCACTAGTATGCTCAACATAGGGAACACATAAAGAAGAAGTAGATGGAATTTCTAAGCATGCACCACCTTTTATTTCAAGAGAATAATCCCCACATATATATAAATCACCATGGGCAGCAAAGGAATCATTCACAAAAACATTTTTACAAGAACAATCACATTTTGGGTTTCCCAAGTAATTAAGCAAATCATGGTCATCTTTACCTGATTGACTATTCCTTTTTAAGACTACACATTCCCTACCCTTAGGAGTACTCTCATCTTCCAAGAAGAGATTTCCATCTTGAGGAGGAATGTTGTAACACCATAGTGGGTTAGCATATAGGCTATAGCTTCCAAGACAAGCCATACCGTCAACATCACTTGCACCACTAGGTTCATTAGGAGTAAATAAACTATCTTCAAACAAGACATTGTGACTAAAGAGTGAATCATCCAACCCGCGGATAGATTTGGAACTTTCACTCTCTAAGGAATCATTATCAAGTTTCAAATATATGTCAAGCACATGATTAACCCTATGAGCCAAACAAACATTAGAATCCTTACAACAACATAGGCTCATAGGTTCACTCCTTTTTTCTTGGCCAACATCTTTAAATCCTTCACTCACTTGAGATTCATTAATCACATCACACATATCATCAAGTGGTGGGCAAGTTTTACTCACAAGTTGGGCCGCAACTTCCTCCGAGAAGATCTCAACGCAAGGTGCTTGGACAATTGGATTTTGTGGGTAGAGTTTGGGTAGAAATTGGCGTATAATTTCAATGTGCCATTTCATATCTTCAATATTGTCATTGATACGATCACATGTGGCATTGAAATTATGGGCATCCATTGTACCTAACAAAAAGACACAACAAACAAAGAAAAAAAATAAACTTGTTAGATCAAAAATGCCTCATCACACTCTCACTCTTGGTTTTACCTCACACTTGGTTTCACAAGTGTTGAAAGCTGGCTTGTACTTTGCGAGTGATTGAGGGTCGAGTCTACTCTTGCCCAAAATAGATTTTTATTTGAGTTTACTCAAAGAAAATTTGTTTACGAACTGGAACCAACAAGATACAACAAATTCACGAAAGAGAAAAGCACACAAAGAACGTTAACACGAACAAACGGACACAAACTAACTTACAATCTAGTAGGAGTTTACTAGCTTGTCAATTAGCGTTCGGACCAATTACACAAAACTACGGAACAATAAAAAGAAACTAAGAAAATCTAAAATTTGAGCCAAAATTGTTGCGTGAACAGTAACAAGGATAACGTGGCAGTACGTAATTGGTTGCGGTTTCTAACAATATTTGTTGTCCAATTTCAAGTCTTGGTCAATTTACAATTTAGGAATTGGTGGAATTTGTTTTAAGGAGAGAAATTCAAACAAGTCTTGGAGCCTTTTAAAATTCAAGTTTTCAAGACTTGACTTTTATAGTACTTTTCCTTAAAACATGGACCCTTGTTTCATGGAAAAGTGGTTGAGAAGTGATGCTTTAGTATGTAAGAAGTCTTTGTCACAAGTACTACACCATGGAACTTGGATCTATGTCTTGCAAGACTAACACAATCCACACTCTTTTTTCTTCAACTTTTAAGATCAACAACCACTTTTTATTTTCAACAATATATGGAGATGTTGAAGAACACCAAGAACACAAACTTTGAGTTTTGAAGTTCTAAGGTTCAAGTTGAACCTCCCAAACAGCAACAACAACAACAACAACTTTTCAAGCCTAAATTCCACAACACAATCTCCACAATACACGTTCAAAACTTGAACCAACAACACATCAAACATTCAAGTGTTGAACCCGCAACAACAATACCAACAACAATCGGCCAAGTCCAAGCTCACAATAATAACATCAACAATAAAGGCTCCATTCAAGATATAGACTCAAAGTGTTAGTGAAGAACAATACTAACACTAGAAACACTTAATACAAGTAAAAATCTCGGCCAAGAACACAAAGTGGACAGATTACTATTTTCTGGAAATTTCAGTTTTCAGTTTTTTTTTTAACAATTTTTTCTTTCAACTAACAAGCCCAAGATTGATCTTTTGGGAACAAGATCAAGTCATGCTTTGATACCAAATGATGCGAGACAAACAAGGAGAACACAAAACACACTCCAAAATAGTCCACTAATCTTAAGGTTTTGAGGACTAACATAGAGATCACTCTCGGATTCACTACAACAACAATAATACGAGATAACAATGGTGCATTTGACACCAAAAACAGCAGCAACACAATGATAACAAGATGAACACAATGAGAAAAATTTTTGGATTCAAGAAGGACACAAAACAGTCCACTATGAATCTACAAAGTGCAATAAGATAAAGATAAATAGACCAAATGAGGGAATAATATTAACAACCCAAGAATTGTTACACCCTTGGACCTTTATTACTACACACAACACTAACCTATCTCCTACGTAGGCACAAGAGGGATCTCAATCTCCCAAGGACCAACATTTCCAAGCTTGAATCCAACACGAGTGATTTCACACTCAAGTTGATTTCCCTAGTTACAATTTTAGATTTATGCCTAAAGAGAGAGGACTTTTCTTTCAATGTTATACAACATTCATCATCATCAAAATCTCCTGAATGAAACCCTAGAAGGTTGTATTTATAGTGTATTACAAGAATAGTGTGAAATGTCCAAAATGACCCCTTAGTCAAAGTCTTCAAGTGGGCTCCCTTGGAGTGCATTGTATGGATTGATTTTGGATCCTATTTAGGCCTTCCTTTGCACTTCACGTGTACACTCCAAGTCTCAGGTCAATTCACTCTCGCACTCACCCACCTTCGTGGTCTTACCCGTATTAGTTGTGGTCTTAGAGGATTGGTCATTGGAAGTAAAGTTGTGGGAGTAAAAGCACGGAAGTCCCTTCGACTCTTTATTTGATCCAACCTCTCACTCATAGTTACCACATCTGAGTCAATTTTTTCAAGACCCACATTTCCCCTAGCAAGGTCTTGGGACAAAGCATCAAGGAGGGCCAATATGGTTTCCATTATGACTAAGAAGTTACCTACAAAACAACAAACAAGTTACATGTACAAGAATGGTCCTCACACTCCCTCTCTATTGTTTTGTCTCTCGGACTTTTTTTTACTTTGGTGTCACAAGTATCATAACCTTGCTTGTACTCTGTGAGGCATTGAGAGGTGGACCAAGTATTACAATGACTCAAAAGAATAAGACACACAAAGGAACATATACACGAAGGATGGTTTCCAAACTAAATTACAATCTAGTACTAGCTTGTAAGTTAGTAATGGAATCAAGAAATAAAACTAATAGAACAACACAATGAAACTAAAAGATCAAAATTTGAGCCAAAATTATTGCGTGAACAATGTATATGGTGATGTGGAAGTCCATGTGGCAGTCCACTAGTGGTTTGGTTCTTGACAAATTTTAATTTCACAATTTGGACTTTGGTGGAAATTGTTCAATAGAGGGAAATACAAACTAGTCTTTGGAGCTCCTTTTTCAATTCAAATTTCAAGACTTAAAAGTCTTTGACTAGACTTGTACTTCTCCTTAAAACATGGACCCTTGTTTTATGGAAAAGGTTAAGATGTGGTGTAAAGTGTTTTTGGTGGTTGGGGGTCTTTCAAGATTCAACAAATACTACACCTTGTCGTTCACCTTTTTAAGATCTAAGTTCACTTTAATATTAACAAGTTGATGAATATGGTGAAGAACCTCAAGAACACAACAACCACAATAAGAACAACCAACAACAATCTCCCAAGAACAACAAATCCACCACAACAAGGTCAAAAATCTCACGGCCAAGACCACAAGGATAGCAACAACAATCGGCTAAGTCCCCTTAGTGTTGTGTTTTCAGTTTTACAAAAGGTGAAGGTTGTGATGAACAAAAAGAACACAACAACAATCTTTCAAGATCTACAATAACATAACAACATAAGGCCTTCAACTCGGTCAAGGCTAGAACAACAACAACATCCAATCGGCCACACTTTGTTCACAACAACAATATTAACAATTCAAGTTCAAGTTAGGATCGACTCAAAGTGTTAGTTATAGAAGAATGACCTAAAGAGATGAAGACTAAGAGAAACAAGAGAACAAACAAATGCAATAAAGTAATATAGATATCTTGACATACAAGATTATGAGAAATAGGAACCAAACTATGTATCAAACGATAAGACCCACAATTACACACCAAACTCTTACGGTGACCACTAAGGGAATCAACTCTGCCTTACAACCACCGTTTCTAAGCAAAGATCAATAATGGCTTTTCCAAGCCCTACTCTACTTGACTTTCCAAAGCCCTACACTACACTCTCAAAGAGAGAAGAAGAAGTTTT
Organism: Capsicum annuum; assembly: GCF_002878395.1. Classification (NCBI taxonomy): domain Eukaryota; kingdom Viridiplantae; phylum Streptophyta; class Magnoliopsida; order Solanales; family Solanaceae; genus Capsicum; species Capsicum annuum. The sequence continues at coordinate 81,615,807 of NC_061122.1, forward strand.
TCAAATATCAATAATCAACTAATGAGAAAATAAGCCTAAAGAGTCTATTTATAGCTTATTACATAAAATACAAAAATACCCTTAATGAAAAAAGGGCTCCTATGGTGTGTAAAGAAATGGTACAAAAAGGACTAAAACACCCTTAATGAGTGTTTACACTCCAAGGCCGCCCCACTAATGCTTCGTGGGTCCCTTCTTCTTCAAGCTTCAAAATGTGAAACCTCTTGGAACCCTTTGGTAGGCATCAACACAAGTCCCAAGTAATCTTCCAAGCATGGTTTACCTCTATTGTAATTTCAAAATGAGTCCTCCATGCATGTTTTTGTACCCTCAGTATGACCAAAGCTTGAATCTTCATGTATGGGCCTCGAATGATGTCATCAAAAGCTATGATGGCCCTTTGGCTCATATCATCCTCCCCTTCTTGAAAAGGATTCAACCTCGAATCCACACCTTACAAAACCAAAGAAAGGACAAACAACCACAACATTCTCATGACATGAGCGTTAGGGTTAGTACAACAAATAACATCATCATGCCAAGGGGGTACACACTTGAAATATAACCATGAATCCTTTATTTTAGTCATAAAAAGCTTAGTGAAAATGTCATAAAGGATATGGCTATGAAAAGTATCAAGAGATAAAGAAACTACAAAGGTCTTAATGGTATCACTAAAGCCAAAAGGTAATACTACCTTTATCTTAGAAACCACTAGACATAATTGTTTCATTACCTATTCAAGTGCCCTCATCAAAAGTGGTGCCACTATTGGTCTTATTGTCCACTAAACCCATATAGCATTTTCATTCAAATAAGTGGACCAACCAACAAGTTTCCTACCTCTAGATAATACAAATCCAAAACTAGTATGGATGTCATCATAGGCAAAGAGGTAGTATAGAAAGGAATCAAGTGTAAAAGCATCATCCAAGGTGCTATCATCTATAAGAATGAAATTTGGCCCATAAGATATAACACATAAAGCACACAAGGATGGATTTAAGGCACTAAAGAACATATGACCTCTTCCTTTCAAGTAAAGTATCAACTTGGCATTCACAAGTTGGGAATCATGCAACTTAAGCACAAGTGTGTCAAGCAAGGATGCACATTTAGTAACATTACCCCAAGATGACAATGACACATTTGCCCTCGAGTTTTCAAGAATGTCACTTTCCTTGTCTTATAGACCAAGCAACAATTTAGGTATGCCAACATCATAATATCTACATTTGGAACCCGGGTTAAATGGAAAGAGTGGCCATAGACATGGATCTAGACAACACTCTTTTACCCCACAGGCTGAACACCCAATTTAAAAGACGCACTCTCTACAATAGCAAAGACATCATCAAAAGCAAATAGATAGTAGAGAAAGGTATCACTCAAGTCAACTTCAGCTAAGGTGTCCTCATGTATGTACTCACTACTAGTTTCAAAATCATCACCATGAGTACTCTCAACAATAAGGTCACACTAAGTAAAAGTAGAAGTAATTTCCAAGCAATGGACATTTTCTCTTTTCATGGAAGAACCCTCAAGTAGATACACACCACAAGCAGAATCAAATGGATTATTACTTAAGTCTTCATAAGAAGCAAGCAATTCATCCTCATAGTCATCAAAAATAGGTGGGGAATCATACAAAGGATCACAACCATAACCAATTTTCAAGGAGTTATCACCTATTGGGTTTCTCAAATATTCAAGCAAATCAAAGCTATCATTACCCAATTGATCATTACTTTCTAAGACTGTATGTATTCCTTACCCTTAAGAGTACTCTCATCTTTCAAGAAGAGATTTCCATCTTTAGGAGGAATGTTGTCACACCATAGTGGGTTAGTATATAGGTTATATCCTTCAAGACAAGTTATACCTTCAACATCATTCCCACCACTAGGTTCATTAGGAGTGATTGAACCATCTTTGAACAAGATTTTATACCTAAAGAGAGGAGGATCTACCCTCAGGAAAGATTTAGAACATGTGAATTCTCTCTCTAAAGGACAATTATCAAGTTCCAAAGAAGTTTCAAACACACGATCCTTATGAGCAAAACCGCTAGTAGAACATTCATTCACTAGAGGTCATGCTAAAGGGATCGCTACTATTTATTTGATCAATATTTTCAATATCATCACTCACTTGAGAACCATTAAACACACCACATACATCCTCAAGTGGTGGGAAAATTTTGCACATAAGTTGATCAATACAATTCCCACAAAATGATGTACTATCATTCAACACATTGGCTTCAACACTAGGTGGACATAAATTGATCTTATAAGAAGAGTCAATTTGGTCATCAATAGGATCAACTAGTGTATCCATATTCACAACATATACATCATCATCAAGGGGCAAAGAATCAATAAATGATGTATTATCATTCAACACAATGGCTTCAACGCTAGGTGGACTTAAATTGATCTTACAAGAAAAGTCAATTCGGTTATCAATAGGATCAACTAGTGTATTCTTACTCATAATAAGTACATCATAAACAAGAGATAAAGAATCAATACAATCACAAATAGGTAAGCTACTACTCACACTTAATGGGCTATTAGCCACACAATTATTATTCACATGCACAAAAGTGTAAGAGTTAGCTATTTTACCTTGAAGTTCTTGAGAGATTCTTCTTTGCCATGGTGTGAAGGTTTCTGACATACTTCGATAGCAACTTCTCCTTGGCCTTGTGCTCCTCCTCTTGCCATATTAGTACCAACACAAATGTCCTTAGAAATAGAAGGACAAACATAGTTAGCACGGTTTGGTGGCAACCCCCTCACTTCACTCCACACAACCTCTCCTTTTTCCTACTCTTGGATTGCCACCTTGCACACCCTTACTCCTCTCAATCTTTTGTCTCTCATAATTTTTTGGGCCGGAGTAAGTGATCACATCTCCTTGTGGTTTGGGAAAAATTGAGGTAAAGAGATAACTTCCCCAATGGTCCACTACAACCTTAGACCAATTTAGCATATTTGGAACTCTATGTTGTGCAAACCAATCGGTACCCAAGAATACATGACCAGGTGTCAAGGGAAAGATATCGCACCACACCTCCTCATAGTATTCAAATTGGGTGAAGACAATCCTCACTCTCTCGATAACCTTATACCCGTCCAAGTAATATGGAACAAGTCAAGGTTCTCAAAACAACCCCAAATAGTCAACCATGGGTGGCATAATGTAGTTCTTATGGTGCCAATCATCTAGCATGAGAAGGCAACCCTGTACCCTATAAATGCTTACCTTTTTGGAGTGAACACTTCTTCTAGGATCAACATTGTACAATTTAGGAAAAACCATAGGCACATGAGTACCCCTCATCCTTGGAGATGTATTCTCTCTTCTTCTCATGGGACAACCTACACTATAGCTAGTATACCCATTCACACCACTTCAACCTTGATAAGATGTACTACAAGCTGAAGAATATGAATCTTCATGCTCCACATGTGCACTCTCACCAAGGCTCTCATATACTTTGAAAAGGAAAGGGTTATACCTTACACAAATTCTAGATTTGGAGTGGGAAGTGTAAGACTTCTCACATGCCCCAACTTCATCATAAAAACCATCACAAGGCCTTACATTATCTCCATATTTACCATAAGCACTAGGAACTTCATTCACCTCATTTTCTCCCTTAAAACCATAACTCTCAATTCTGCCTATGTCTTGATCATGGCTATATTCATAGCCCCCATAATCTTCAACATCATCGTAGCCATAAAATCCCTCACTACAATCATAGTCTCCCATGTTGTAGTCACAATAGTCTGAGGCTACCAAGATATGTTCCCCTTATATCACCTTGTACCTACAAAATGAACAAACAAGATTAATATTAAAAGTTCCTCACCAACACTCGTCTATACTCTTACCTTTGTAATTCTTACAATTGGAGCAGCAAATATTGAAAGTTGCTTATACTCTGGTAGTCAATAAGGTATTAATCACTACTTAGTGGCCGGAATAGATTCTTGTTTGATCGACTCAAGACACAATACAAAATCTACTTATGAATTTGAAACAAAGAAGTTCAATGAGTCAAAACGAGAAAATCACACAAAGAACGAAAACACGAAGAAAATAGACTCAAACAACTAATTCACAACTAAGTAGGTGATTACTAGTTGTTAATTAGTTCTAGAATCAACAAATGAAACTAAAGAAACAAGAAAATGAAAATTAGAATCTGAAATTTGAGCTTAAGCTTTTAGGGTGAAGTGATGATGTGGCAGCCCTTAGTGATGATGTGGCAGCCTTTGGTTGGTTGATTTTTTGAAAAACTTTTCTTGTATTCAACTTGTATTCAATCAATCTTCAACTTACGAGGAAGGTATCAGTTTTGATGAAGAAAACACAAAGAATGGACCTTTTCTTCTAGCTCAAAAGAGTTTGAATTTGTGATGGTCCCCCCTTGTACTTTCCCTTGTACTTGCCCTTGTCCTCTTCTTTGAGAATATTCCTTTTGATGCCTTTTGAATTCTTTTCTTCCTTTGGAAGACTTGGAATATGCTTATTCTTTGAGACAAACAAGTAGTACACTCTTTTTCTCCTCCTTTTTAGATCAAACAATAATTTTTGAATGTTCTTGTTCAACAATACATGAAGAACATCAAGAACACCAAGAACATTCAAAGTTTCACCCAAAGTTGACCCTTAAGCAAATGAACCCGGAATTTGATTTTTCTTGAACATCCAACCTCACGTTGACAATCCAACCACAAATATCATGTTTTCATCTCCAAAAACGTCAACAACAACCTTCCACAATGAGATCTCACCTTTAAGTTTCTTCAAACTCAAGATCAACAATGGTGGATGGTTCAAATCACCTTCAATTTATCTCAAATTCAAACCCTAGACTCCTATAGTGTTAGAGAACACAAATCCAACACTAAAAACACAAAAAAAAATAAAAATCAAAAACTCAAAATTTAACGTAGGTTCAAAAATAGGTTTAGTATTTTTTGGGGGGGGATTTTTTATTTTGACACTTTTTTTTGTTGGAATTTTCAATTCTAGACTCTAATAGTGTTAAGGAACAAGGATCTAACACTAGAAACACATAAAACAAACAAAAATCAAGTCTCAAAAATTGAAAAACACTAAAAACGTGAACAATAACTTTTTTTCTTTTTTTTTCTTCTTTTTCACTTTTTTTTTTAATTTTCAAGTAACAATCCCAAGATTGATTTTGTTCCAACAAAATCAAACCTTGCTCATGATACCAAATGATAGAAGAATGACCTAAAGAGATAAAGACTAAGAGAAACAAGAGAACAAACAAATGCAATAAAGTAAGATAGATAGCTTGACATACGAGATTATGAGAAATAGGAACCAAATCGTGTATCAAATGATAAGACCCTTAAGACCCGCAATTTCAACACCAAACTCTTACGGTGACCACTAAGGGAATCAACTCCGCCTTACAACCACCGTTTCTAAGCAAAGATCAATAATGTCTTTTCCAGGCCCTACTCTACTTGACTTTTCAAAGCCCTACACTACACTCTCAAAGAGAGAAGAAGAAGTCTTTCAAATATCAATAATCAACTAATGAGAAAATAAGCCTAAAGAGTCTATTTATAGCTTATTACATAAAATACCAAAATACCCTTCATAAAAAAGAAGCTCCTATGGAGTGTAAAGAAATGGAACAAGAAGGACTAAAACACCCTTAATGAGTGTTTACACTCCAAGGCCGCCCCACTAATGCTTCATGGGTCCTTTCTTCTTCAAGCTTCAAAATGTGAAACCTCTTGGAACCCTTTGGTATGGATCAACACAAGGCCCAAGCAATCTTCCAAACATGGTTTTGCTCTATTTTAACTTCAAAATGAGTCCTCCATGCATGTCCTTGTACCCTCAGTATGACCAAAGCTTGAATCTTCATGTGTGGGCCTCAAATGATGTCATCAAAAGCTATGATGGCCCTTTGGCTCGTATCAGTTAGTGAGGAAAAAAACTAACACTACAAATACATAATACAAGTAAAATAATCCTAGACCAAGACTCAAGAACAAATCTCAGCTAAGAACACAATTTCGGCCAAAACAACAATAATGGACAGATTGTAATTTTTTTGAAATTTTTAGCTTTTCAATAATTTTTTTTATTTTCTAACAAGCAAGCCCAAGATTGATTTTGTAGGAATAAGATCAAGCCATGCTTTGATACCAAATGATTCAAGAAAACCAAGGAACACAAAGAATTGGCTCAAAACAATCCAAAACACACTCCAAAAATAGTCCACTAATTCAAAGAATCGAGGACTCTTTTGAACTTGGATTCAAGAATAAAATACAAGAAGGACAATATAACTAGGTGTTTGACACCTTGTACAGTCAATAAAAAAATAATTTAAAAATAAGATGGAAACAACAATGAGAACAACAACAACAACAACAAAAACGACTTCACAATACAAGATACAAAACGGATACAAGATTACAAAAGAAAAAGGATAGATAGATAAACCACATGAAGGTATAATGTTAAGAACCCAATAATGGTAACTCTTGGACCCTTAACACTACACACAACAATACATCTATCTCTTACAAAGACACAAGATCGGAATCCACCTCCCAAGCATCAATGTTTCCAAGCAAATGCAAACACAAGTGATTCTATACTTGTCTAAGCCCTAATTTCGGTTTTGGGTGCCTCAAGGAAAGAGGACTTGTGTTTCTTTGTCTTGTAAGACTTATGATTTCATTCATAAACTAAGTAAATAAAACCCTACATTGTTCTTTATATAGCTATTACAAGATATAAGTCAAAATGACCAAAAGGACCTTCAAAGAGTGGGCTGCCCATCAAGTATAAGTTATGGGCTGATTTTGGTGTGTTTTGGGCCTCTTCTACACTTTGATTGCACACACCAAGTCTCGGGACCAACGCGCACCATATTCATAATTATTCTTGTATCAGAATCAAATCTTTGAGATGTATGAGGCAAACTAGTGATGAAATCCATGTTGATCATCTCCCACTTCCAGATTGGAAAATCTATACATTGCATATAACCCCCGGGCTTTTGGTGCTCTACTTTAACTCTTTGGGAATTTGGACATTTAGCTATAAATTTTGAAATGTTCTTCTTCATGCTACCCCACCAATACATTCCCTTCAAATCATGATACATTTTATTTGACCCTGGATGGATGGAATACCTTGAATGATGTGCCTCTATCATAATCCTCTTTCTTAGTTCATCTATATTTGGCACACACAATCTGTTTTGGCATCGAAGTACACCCCCTTGAATAAGCTAAAATGCCTTTGTCATACCATATTGCACATTCTCCTTAAGCTGTAATATAATAGGATCTGTATATTGCTTTTCTTTGACTTCAGTTACTAATGAAGATTCTGCCACATTATTGTAATACTCCGGGAAACTTTTCATTGAAATTTTATGCGTAAATATGTTGGGTTCTATCTTCTAGAATGAATTATAAATTTTTTGTGTGGAATGTCTTAGATTATGACTCATAATTACGTAGAGTATCGAATAAGCTTTCCAATAATATGTGGATCATCCAAAACGGACACCCAAGCGATGATTTATGAACATTTCTGATCGAACCGTGAACAGTAGTGAACAGTAAAACGTGCAGGAAAAAATACCGAGGCCTGGTGTATTTTTGCTCCAAATTTAAATGATCATAACTTCTTGTACATAATGATCTGGGTGATCTACTATATATTAACAAAAAGCTCTATGAGTCCTCTTTCTAATGAAATTATTTTTATCCAATTTATCTATCGGAGCAAAAAGTTATGGTCGATCTACTTCAGCCTATCAAAAGTGAATTTTTGGGTCAACTTCAAACGATCATAACTCCTCGTACACAATGATCTGGGTGAGATACCATATATCAATGGAAATACATGAGAGTCCTCTTTATAATGAAATTAGTTTCATCCAATTTGGATATCGAAGTAAAACGTTATGGTTGATCTACTTCAAACTATCAAAACAGTCACTAAAAGGACAGATTCGAGAATTATTTAATTTTTAGAGGCGTTTTGGTCATTCCTCCTCACCCAAAATCTATCCAAACCCTATATTAAAGCCTATTAGAAGCATTATATGTTATATGTTAAATTTCATCAAATTCCTTCAAAAAGAAAACCCTAAGCTCCTACATCCAACTTCAAGAACCTCCAAAGTTCACCATTAATTCTGCAAATTTATTCAAGATTCCAAGTTCCTAGTTCAAGAACTCCAAGAACCATCATTCAAAGGCATGATTAACATCTCAAAAATAAGTATCGATCTAAAGTTCATCATTCAAGGTATGTGGGGTTTTTCAACAAGAACTCTCTTTCGTTCTTGTGCCCCAAAGTAATTTTCTTTACAAAGGCATGATTTTTATTTGATTTTTACGAATTTGAAGTATGAACCCATATCTTATGATAATTATTATGAAATCTTGATGTTTATGATTTTAAAAAATGAATTTACATGTGTAGAGATATAAAGCATGAATCTTGAACTATATTTATCATGATTTTGATATTCGGGCCATGAATCCCTATTGAAAATAGTGTTTTTTTTAGAAAGTGTGTGTTATAAGCATGTTGATGATGAATATTTGAGATATTTTGAAATGATTTGAAAGTATAATTGTGGGTTTTACGGATAAGATAGCTCTCCCCAAAGTAAGTTGTATGTTGGACTCCATATAGCTCACATGGTTTATGTCGGTTATAGGATCTCCCAGTGTGTGTGTTTTCTTGTGTCTATGGTGAATGCTGAAATGATTTGAAAATAGAATTATGAAAGTTATTCTTTCGAAAGATTTAAATGATATTTACATTATGAGAATTGATATTCTTGATGAACTGAAAGTGATTGACAAATTATATGATGACTCATATGTGTTATTGTACTTATTTCATCCTCTCATAATTATGATGATTTTCTTCGAGCTATGTGAGTCTTTCATACATCCTGCATATTTCTTATAAATATTTATGATGATGATGTTTATACAACTGCATACACCCCCATATACTCGGTTCCTTTCCATGGTACTAACCCATATTTTCGGATGTGGACTGTATTTTCTTGGAATGTAGGTGTAGGTGCTCAGTTCCAGGTTCAATAGTGATTCTTCAGACACACTGTTCTACATTTTCTGTTATGGTGAGTCCTCATGTTCCGAGAATATGATGTCTGATGTTGGTTTCACGGAATCATTTATATTTGATAACTGAGTATGAATCAGTTGGGGCATGTCTCAATGGCTCGCTGGTTTTATTAATTTTCTTAGAGGCTTGTCAGACTAGTATAGATGTTGGGAGTTGACTAATACGTCATATTTTGTTATCTTTCTGAAATTCTATTATTCTTAGACGATGATTACTCTGTTGATATTTGAGGGTTATTTATGGAAACCCCATTAATTTGTGTTGAACTGAATGAAAATGGCTTAAAGGATTAGCTTGGGGATACTCATAGCCTCAAGCATCGTGTGACTCTCCGGGACCTATTTTCTGGGGCGTTACAAACTTGGTATCAGAGCCTAAGGTTTTAAGGTGTCCTAGGGAGTCTGACAAGCTATGTTAAGTAGAGTCTTGATCATCCCTGTATAGCGCACCATATCTATGAGCAAGAGGCTTCAAGATATTTTAGAAAAAAGTGTGATTCTTTCTTTTAGAAGTTTATCTTGCTTAAAGTGTCTCTCTCTGCTATTGATTCATGCTCTACTCTTTCAGAAATATGCCTCCACGTCAAGCGAGAAGAAATAATGATGGTCAACAACCTCAACCCGCTAACCCATTAAATGAAAATATATCTCATGCTGAATTTCGGATAGCCTTTCAGGCGCTGGCCCAAGTTGTTACTACAAATGTTCAGGCCAACCCAGCCTTGAATCCACAGTAGTAGGGAGGTGATTCAGCTATTGCCAGGATCCATGACTTCATGCGGATGAATCTACCAGAATTCTATGGGTCCAAGTCTGATGAGGATCCATGGTTGTTTTTAGAGGAGGTGCGAAAGATTACTCAGGTGATGCATGTATCTGAGGAACATAGTGTGGATTTGGTTGCGTATAGGTTGAAAGACCTTTCTTATAACTGGGTTGTTGCTTGGAGGAAAGGTAGAGGTGAGGGAGCTATCCTACAACTTGGCAAGAGTTCCAGGATGTATTCCTGGATAAGTTTTTCCCTTTGGAGATGAGGGAGGCGAAGGTGAAAGAGTTTATGAACCTATGACAGGGCTCTATGACTGTTAGGGAGTACTGTCTAAAGTTTAATCAGTTGGCCAAGTATGCTCCTAACTTAGTGGCTGATAATCGGGCTAGTATAAGTAAGTTTATGACTGGAGTGTCTAGTTATGTGGTTAAGGAGTGTAGCTCTGCTATGCTGAATAGTGAGATGAATCTTTCTAGGATAATGACTCATGCTAAACAGATTGAGGAAAATAAGATTAAGGAGAGAGTTAGAATGAGAGGGAATAAGAGAGCCGAGCAGCACGGACAGGGTCAAACTGGATCACAGAGAAGGAGTCGCCCTCGGTATCAGGATCGTTCATCTATGCCAGCATCATCATCTACTAGTGCTCCCATGCCTAGAGATAGGCAGGAGCAAGGTAGCAGGTCATATGCATCCTTGTCCCAGTACAGTGCTAACAGTAAGCCAAATTATCCCCTATGTCCTAAGTGTGGTAGGGCTCATTCGGGTGAGTGTTGGGGTGACAAGAGGGGTTTTTTCTAGTGTGGTGACATGGGTCACAGAGTTAGAGATTGTCCACAGAATAGACAAGGGAATTGTGACTATCGCCCTCAGACCCAGACTCAGACTGTTAGTGCTCCAGTTCCAGCAACTCGCCCAGCCCCAGCTCAGGGTGCCTCTTTTAGCAATTCTAGCGGGCAGCGCTAGAATAAATTCTATGCTTTATCGTCCTACCAAGAATAGGAGGATTCTCCCGATGTTGTTACTGGTATGCTTCGTATATTTTAGTTTGATGTGTATGCTTTGTTAGAACCTGGATCTAGTTTCTCATATATTACACCTTCGATTGCTGTGAATTTTGAAATGAGTCCTGAGATTATTCCTGAGCCTATCCTAGTTTCTACCCCAGTGGGTGATTCGATTATTGACGAAAAAGTGTATACAAAGTGTCCTCTTATAGTTCTTCATAGAGTCTTGTTGGCTGATCTGATTGAGTTAGACATAGTAGATTTTGATGTAATTCTGGGTATGGATTGGCTGTATTCTTCTTATGCCTCTATTGATTGTCGGACTCGAGTGGTCAAGTTTCATTTTTGGGTGCATCCATGTTTGAGTGGTCTGGGAATTCTGTGTCACCCAAGAGTCATTTTATCTCTTACCTCAAAGCTAGAAAGCTTATTTCCAAGGGGTGTATTTACCATTTGGTTAGAGTCAAAGACACTAAGTCTGAGACTCCAACTCTCCAGTCTGTTAACGTCGTCAATGAGTTTTCTGATGTCTTTTTGGATGATCTCCCAGTGATACCTCCTGATAGAGAGATAGAGTTTGGGATTGATCTTCTTCTTGATACTCAGCCCATTTCTATTCCTCCTTACCGTTTGGCCCCCTGCAGAACTTAAGGAGTTGAAAGAGCAACTCAAAAAGCTACTAAGTAAGTGTTTCATAAGGCCTAGTGTTTCTCCTTGGGGTGCTCCTGTGTTGTTTGTGAGAAAGAAAGATGGCTCTTTGCGTATGTGTATTGATTGCCATCAACTGAATAAAGTCACCATAAAAAATAAGTACCCCTTCCAAGAATAGATGATTTGTTTGACCAATTACAAGGTGCAAGTTATTTATCAAAGATAGACCTTCATTCTGGCTATTATCAACTCAAAGTTAGGGAGTGTGACATCCCAAAAATGGTTTTTCGAACTTGTTATGGCCATTTTGAGTTTCTTGTTATGTCTTTCGGGTTAACTAATGCCCCAGCAGCTTTTATGGACCTTATGAATCGAGTGTTCAGACCATATCTGGATATGTTTTTCATAGTGTTTATCGATGATATACTGGTGTACTCCCGTAGTGAGGATAAAAGTTTTGATTATCTCCAAACTGTCTTACAAACCCTTAGAGATCACAAGTTGTTTGTCAAGTTCAGTAAGTGTGAGTTTTAGCTAAGGTCAGTTGCTTTTCTGGGTGATATCATTTCTTCTGAGGGTATTAGAGTTGATCCCCAAAAGACCGAAGCTATTAAAAATTGGTGTAGACCTATTTCTCCAACTGATATCCGAAGTTTCTTGGGTTTAGCTGGCTATTACTGCCATTTTGTTGAGGGTTTATCCTCTATAGCATCTCCTATGACTCGGTTGACCCAAAAGAAAGTGAAGTTCTTATGGTCCGAATCTTGTGAGAAGAGTTTTCAGGAGTTGAAGACTCGACTCACTTCAACCCCTGTTTTGACTTTGCCTGATGGTGTTGATGGTTTTGTGGTGTACTGTGATGCTTCGAGAGTTGGGTTGGTTTACGTATGGATGTAGAAGGGTAAGGTGATAGATTATGCTTCTAGACAGTTGAAATCCCATAAGAAAAATTACCCCACCTATGACCTTGAGTTGGCTACTGTTGTGCTTGCTTTGAAAATCTGGAGACACTATTTGTATGGTGTCCATGTTGATGTTTTCACTGATCATAAGAGTCTGCAGTATATGTTTACCCAGAAAGAATTGAATCTTAAGCAGAGACGATGGTTAGAATTGTTAAAGAACTATGATATGAGTATGTTATACCATCTGGGCAAGCCCAATGTTATGGCAGATTCCCTAAGTAGAGTGTCCATGGGTAGTGTTTCGTATGTGGTAAAAGGTAAGAAAGAGTTGGCTCGTGATGTACATCGTTTGGCCAGATTGGGGGTTAGGTTGTTTGACTTTGCTGAAGGTAATATAGGGGTTCAGAGTAGTTCCGAATCCTCCTTGGTTTTAAAAGTAAAGGAAAAGCAATACTTAGATGCTAGTTTGGTCAGACTGAAGGAGCCAGTCAAGGACCAAAAAGTAGAGGTTTTCTCCCAAGGGGGAGATGGTGTGTTGAGATTACAGGGTAGATTATGTGTCCTAAATGTTGATGATCTGAGAAAGAGGATTATGGCTGAAGCGCACGGGACGCGATATTCTATTCATCCTGGTGCCACCAAGATGTACCGAAACTTGTGGGAAATCTATTGGTACAGTGGCCTAAAGAAAGATATAGCAGCGTTTGTAGCTAAGTGTCTAACATGCCAACAGGTTAAGGTTGAACACCAAAGACCTGGTGGTATGATGCAAGAGTTTAGCATTCCCACCTGGAGTGGGAAGAGATAAATATGGACTTTGTGATTGGTTTACCTCTTTCCCGATGCTATCATGATTCTATTTGGGTTGTGGTTGATAGGTTGAATAAGTCTGCTCATTTTTTTCCTTTTCATACTTCATATACTACTGAGGATTACGCTAGATTGTGTATCCTAGAGCTAGTTAGACTGTATGGAGTTTCCTTGTCTATCATTTCGGATAGGGGTACTCAGTTCACTTCACAATTTTGGAAAGCTTTTCAGAAGGGTCTTGGTACCCAAGTACTTTTGAGTTCTGCTTTTCATCCACAGACTGATGGTCAGGTTGAGCAGACCATCCAAACCTTAGAGGATATGTTGAGAGCTTATGCACTTGACTTTAAGGGAAGTTGGGATGATCACTTACCATTGATAGAGTTTGCTTACAATAAAAGTTTTGACTCTAGTATTGGCATGGCTCCATTTGAAGCCTTATATCAGAGGAAGTGTAGATCACCCATAGGTTAGTTAAAGGTGGGTGAAGCGGCTGTGAGTGGTCCTAATTTGGTATTTGAGGCAATGGAAAAAGTTAAGTTGATTAGGGAAAGGTTGAAAACTGTGCAGAGTCGTCAAAAGTCATATGCGGATGTTAAAAGGAGAGACCTTGAGTTTGAAGTTGGTGACCTAGTATATCTGAAAATTTCACTCATGAGGGGGGTGAAGAGATTCGAAAAGAAGGGGAAGCTTAGTCCCCATTATGTTGGTCCTTACAAAATTCTTAGCCGTGTTGGTAAGGTAGCTTATGACGTCGAGCTGCCTTCCGAGTTGTCCTCTATTTGTCCAATATTCTATGTCTCCATGCTTAGAAAGCATATTAGCGATGCCGTGGTCGTGGATTCCTCTGTGAGTGCTGACATTCAAGAAAATCTTTCTTTTGATGAGATTCCTATTGAGATTCTTGATTTTAGTGTCCAAAGACTAAGGAACAAAGAAGTTCCCTTGGTCAAGGTGTTGTGGCAAAACCAATCTGTTGAGGTTGCAACTTGAGAAGCTGAAGCGGATATGCGATCCAAGTACCCGCACCTATTTTTCGTGAACTCCGATCAACCCGAAGGTACCGTTCTTTCCTAAATCATGCACTTTTGATAAAAGTTGCAGCAGTTCAGTTGTCATTCATTATGTGTTCAGCTGTAGTTTCTTGAATTTATGCATTCTATGTTGCATTCGGAGTGAGAAATGATGTGGTGATGAGTCTAATGAATGGTTTCAGCTGTATGCTCTATTCCCTATCTAATCTTGGCATGTCTAGAGTCATTCGAGTATGAATGTTTCCAAGGGGGGATGATGTAATACCCCAGAAATTTTTTCATTGAAATTTAGTGCGTAAACGTGTTGGGTTCTATCTTCTAGAATGAATTATAAATTTTTTGTGTAGAATGTCTTAGATTATGACCCACCATTACGTAGAGTATCTAATAAGCTTTCCAACGATATATGGATCATCCAAAATGGACACCCGAGCGACAAGTTATGAACATTCCGATCGAACTATAAATAGTAGTGAACAGTAAAACGTGCAGGAAAAAGTACTGAGGCCTGACGTATTTTTGCTCCAACTTTAAACGATCATAACTCATTGTACATAATGATCTGGGTGATCTACTATATATCAATGGACAGCTCTGCCAGTCCTCTTTGCAATGAAATTAGTTTCATCCAATTTGTCTCTTGGAGTAAAAAGTTATGGTCGATCTACTTCAGCCTAGCAAAAGTGAATTTTTGGGTCAACTTAAAATGATCATAAATCCTCGTACATAATGATCTGGGTAAGATACCATATATCAATGGAAATACATGAGATTCCTCTTTATAATGAAATTGGTTTCATCTAATTTGGATATCGGAGTAAAATGTTATGGTTGATCTACTTTAAACTATCAAAAAAGTCCACAAAAGGACAGATTCGAGAATTATTTGATTTTTAGGGGCGTTTTGGTCATTCCCCCTCACCCAAAATCCATCCAAACCCTATATTAAATCCTATTAGAAGCATTATATATTATATTTCATCAAATTCCCTCAAAAAGAAAATCCTAAGCTCCTACATCCAACTTCAAGAACCTCCAAGGTTCACCATTAATTCTGCAAATTTATTCAAGATTCTAAGTTCCTAGTTCAAGAACTCTAAGAACCATCACTTAAAGGCATGATTAACATCTCAAAAATAAGTATCGATCTAAAGTTCATCATTCAAGGTATTTGAGGTTTTTCAACAAGAACTCTCTTTCATTTTTGTGCCCAAAAGTAATTTTCTTTACAAAGGCATGATTTTTATTTGATTTTTACTAATTTGAAGCATGAACCCATATCTTCTGATGATTATTATGAAATCTTGATGTTTATGATTTTGAAAGATGAATTTACATGTGTGGGGATATAAAGCATGAATCTTGAATGATATTTATCATGATTTTTATATTTGGGTCGCGAATCCCCATTGAAAATTATGTTTTTTTAGAAAGTGTGTGTTATAATCATGTTGCTGTTGAATATTTGAGATATTTTGAATGATTTGATCTTTTGGTCTTAATGAAGTTGTTTTGAACTCAAGTGTGAAAGAAATCCACAACGTGGTTGATTTTGATAGATTGGAAGCATGATGACTCCTAATGTATATTTATATATTACTGAAATTATTTTGTTATGGATTGTCTTTGAAATGATCTGAGCTAAGTTTGGGAGAAATCTTTAGCACCGAGTGGGAGGCATAAAGAAACCTTACTTCCCTAGAACTACGTGCCCCCATAGGAGGGAGCCTGAGGCTGATTTATATAGTGATCACTAGTTTGTGTGGATTTGATATCGATAGTCCTACTCTGATGGCAAGGATAAGACGGCTCTCCCCAACGTGGGTTGTACGTTGGACTCTATGTAGCTCACATGGTTTATGTCGGTTATAGGATCTCCCAGTGTGTGCGTGTTTCGTTATGTCTATGGTGAATGGTGAAGTGATTTGAAAGTGGAATTGTGAAAGTTATTCTTTCGAAAGATTTAAATGATATTTACATTATGAGAATTGATATTCTTGATGAACTGAAAGTGATTGACAAATTATATGATGACTCACATGTGTTATTATACTTATTTCATCCTCTCATGATTATGATGATTTTCTTCGGACTATGTGAGTCTTTCTTACATCCTGCATATTTCTTATAAATATTTATGATGATGATGTTTATACAACTACTTAAACCCCCATATACTCGGTTCCTTTCCATGGTACTGACCCATATCTTTGGATGTGGGTTGCATTTTCTCGGAATGTAGGTTCAGGTGCTCAGTTTCAGGTTCGATAGTGATTCTTCGGGCACGCTGCTCTACATCCTCTGTTGTGGTGAGTCCTCATGTTTTGAGGATGCGATGTCTGATGTTAGTTTCCCGAGATTGTTTACATTTGATAACTGAGTATGAGCCAGCTGGGGCATGTCTCAATGACTCGCTGGTTTTATTGATTTTCTTAGAGGCTTGTCAAACTAGTATAGATGTTGGGAGTTAACTAATAAGTCGTATTTTGCTATCTTTCTAAAATTCTTTTATTCTTGGACGATGATTACTCTGTTGATATTTGAGGGTTATTTATGAAAACCCCATGGATTTGTGTTGAACTGAATAAAAATGGCTCAAAGGGTTAGCTTGGGGCTACTCGTAGCCTCAAGCACCGTGTGACGCTCCGAGACCCATTTTTTGGAGCATTACAATTATGCACAATAAGCCCCTCATCTGGAGTTTCAAGAAGGCGAACCCCCAAATTTGCTAGTTGGTGTAGATCCTTAGTCATCCCTTGTCTTTCTATAGACGGCTTCATATCCTTATGACTTAACGCATCTTCCACCTCATTTGCTTTTCTCGGATGATACAAGATATTAATATCATAGTCATTTAATAGTTCAAACCATATTCGTTGCCTCAAATTTAGGTCCTTCTGATTAAAGATATATTGCAAACTCTTGTGGTCAGTGTATATGTCAACATAAATCCCGTACAGATAGTGACGCCATATCTTTAAGGCAAATATAATCGCTACGAGCTTCAGATCATGTGTTGGATAAGTTTTCTCATGTGGCCGTAATTGTCTTGAGGCATATGCTATGACTTTACTGTGCTGCATCAATACACACCTTAAACTAATTCTTAAAGTATCACAATACACTGCATACCCCTCTGTGCCTTCTGGAAGCACCAATAGGGTGTAGAAGTCAACTTATTCTTTAAATCTTGGAAACTTCTTTCACATGCATCATTCCACTGGAACTTGGACGCTTTGTGTGTTAACTTTGTTAAAGGTGCAAAAATTGAAGAAAATCCTTTAACAAACCTTCTATAATAACCTGCCAACCCAAGGAAACTACGAACCCCTGTAGGCGTTATAGGTCTTGGCCAGTTCTTCATGGCTTCTATCTTTTGAGTATCAACCTTTATTCCTTCATCAGATACAATATGACCTAAGAATGCCACAAACTTTAACCTAAACTCACATTTGGAGAACTTTGCATATAGCTTACGATCACAAAGAATTTGCAACACCTGTCGTAAGTGATCGGCATGGTCCTCATTTGATCTTGAATAAACCAGAATATCATCTATAAAAAATATCACAAACACATCCAAGAATGGCTTGAACACCCTATTCATCAAATCCATAAAAGCCGCAGGTGCATTAGTTAGCCCAAAGAACATGACTAGGAATTCGTAATGACCGTACCATGTTTGAAAAGCTGTCTTGGTTATGTCATTTTCTTTGACCCTCATTTGATGGTAACTAGACCTTAAATCAATCTTTGAAAACCACTTGGCGCCTTGCAATTGATCAAATAAGTCATCAATTCTCGAAAGTGGATATTTGTTCTTAATAGTCACCTTGTTTAGTTTCCTATAGTCAATACACATTTTAATGAGCCATCTTTCTTACGCACAAATAACACTAGTGCACCCCAAGGGAACACACTAGGCCTTATGAATCCTTTTTTCTAGAAAACTTTTCCATTGCTCTTTTAACTCCCATAATTCTGCTGGGGACATTCTATATGGGGGAATTGAGATTGGTTGAGTACCTGGAATCACATCGATACCAAACTTCACTACTCGTTCTGGAGGCAAACCTGGAAGATCTTCAGGAAATATATCAGAAAATTCATTTACCACTGGAACGGTTAAAAGAGTTTGATATGGGTCAAAGAGCCATATTAGCACTCAAGGACATGAAGACGTGAGTGAAGACCCGAGCTTGTGGGGCTTCCCATCCAAGGAACAAGCTTTGAAGTGTAGAAAACAAGTCCCATACTCCAAAGCTGTTATTGTTCATCCATCACTGTTCATTCGCCCCTTTAGAAGGGTTTTCGGTCATTTGTATAAGTTGTCCTATCTATAAATATAACCTTATTAGGTCATTTTGGGGCAGATTTTTGATGATATTTGTAGCCTCTTTTGAGAGCCTCTTAGCAAGGTGGAATCCTTGTGTCGATGAATCGCTTAGAAACGGAAATTGCTTGGGGACTTTGGTTCCCTTGAGGTCACATAAGAGATAGGTTTAGTTTGTGTGTGATATTAAAGGTCCAAAAGTGGAATAAGCTTTTGGGTTGTTAATATTACATCTTCATTTGTCTATCTATCTATCTTTATCTTATTGCATTTTGCGTGTTTGTAGTAGACTGTTTTTGAACCTTGTTGAATCCGAAAGTTGTGTTCTTGTGTTCATCTTGTTAATCACGTGTTTTTGCTAATTTTTTTAGTGTTTTTAATCTTGATATCACTTCCTTTCTTGCTCTTCTTGCGAATCCAAGATAGGTCATCAAAAGAATCCATAGTTCTTGAACTAGTGGACAGATTGGTGTTTGTTTCGTGTGTTTTTGGGGAGTTTTGGTATCATTTGATATCAAAGCATGGCTAGATCTTGTTCCTAAAAGATAAATCTTGGGCTTGCTTGTTAGAAAATTCAAAAAAAAAAAAAGTTGAAATCTGAAAATTCCAAAAAGAAGCAAATCTGTCCATTTTTGTGTTTTGGCCGAAATTATGTTCTTTTTGTGTCTTGGCCGAGATTTTTCTTGTTTTGAGTCTAGATCTAGGAGTAATTTTATTTGTTTTGTTGTTTCTAGTGTTAGCTTCCTCACCTCTAACACTAAAGAAGTCTAGATCTAGATTTGACCTTTAATTGTTGATGTTGTTGTTGTGAACCTAAACTTTGGCTGTGTGATTGTTGTTGGTATTGTTGTTGCAGATTCAAATCTTGAACGTGTGGTATGTTTTTGGTTCAAGGTTTGAATGTTTATGTTGGTTATTGTGTTGTATTTTTAAGCTTGGAAAGGTATTGTTGCTGTTTGGGGTCCAACTTGAACCTTAGAACTTCAAGATTCAAAAAAATATGTTCTTTGTGTTCTTCACATTTTCATCTATAGTTGAAGAAAAAGTGAATGTTTGATCTTGGAAGTTGAAGAAAGAGAGTGTGCATTTTGTTAGTCTTGAAAGACATATTTCCAAAATTTAAGACCTCTCAAGACTTTTATAACTAATTTCAACCACTCAAGGACTTTAACAACCACTTTTCCAACAATCTTCCATGATTTAAGGACCATGTCTTGAGGAGAAAAGTCAAGTCTTGCTTTATGAATTTGAAAGAGGATTTCAAGACTTGTCTTCTCTCCTTAACCAATTCCCACCAATCCCTAATTACAATTGTACCAGGACTTGAATTAGAAAATAAAATTTGATAACAACCACAACCAATACGTGGCTGCCACATCACATTTTTTATTGTTCACCGACAATTTTTAAGCTCAAATTTCACATTTCTTAGTTTCATTTTATTGTTTCCTAGTTTCGTTTGTTGGTTCGAACACTAATTAACAAACTAGTAATCTCCTACTAGATTGTTAGTTATAGAGTCCGTTTGTTTCGTGTCTTCGTTATTGTGTGCTTTTTCTTGTTTTTAACTCATAGTAACTTCTTTGTTTCAAGTTCGTAAGTAAATTTTATTTTTTGTCTTGAGTCGATCAAACAAGAATCTATTCCAGCCGCCAAGTAGAATTGACATCCTATTGACTACCGGAGTATAAGCTACTTTCAATATTCGTCGCTCCAATTGCGAGAATCACAAAGCTGAGTGTATATGAGTGTTAGTGAGAAGCTTTTACTACTAATCTTATTTGTTCATTGTGTAGGTACAAAGGTGATATAAGGGGAACATGTCTTTGATAGCCGGGGATTATTATGACTACAACATGGGAGACTATGATTGTAGTGAAGGGTTTTATGGCTACGAAGTTGAGGGAGATTGTGGAGGCTATGAAAATAGCCATGAACAAAACTTGGGCAGATTTGGGAGTTGCAGTTTTGAGGGAGAAAATGAGGTGAATAAAGTACCTAGTGCTTATGGTGAGTTTGGAGATGATATAGGACCTCGTGAATGTTCTTATGATGACGCTAGGTCATGTGAGGAGTCTTACATTTCTCAGTCCGACCTAAATTTGGTGTTAGGTGTAACCCTTTCATTCGCGAAACATATGAGAGCTATGATGAGAGTGCATGTGACGAGTGTGAGATTCATATTCTTCACCTTGTAGTCCTTTTTATCAAGGTCAATATAGTGTGAATGGTTATACTAGTTCAAGTGGAGGTTGTCTAATGAGAAGAAGAGGGTATGCATCTCCAAAATTGAGGGGTACTTGTGTGCATTATAATGTTGATTCGAGAAGGAGTATACACTCTGGAAAGATGACCATTTGTGGGATACTGGTCTGCCTTATTGTGTTGAATGATAGGTACTATAAAAACTACATCCTTCCGTCCATGGTCAACTACTTGGGGTTGTTTTGAGAGCCTTTACTTGTTCCATACTCATTGGACGAGTTCAAGGTTATCGAGAGGGTAAAAATTGTCCTCTCTCAAATGAATACCATGAGGAGGTGTGGTGCAATGTTCTTCCCTTGCCCAACGGTCATGTGTACTTAGGTGCCGATTGGTTTGCACTACATCAAGTTCCTAATATGCAAAATTGGCCTAGTGTTGTAAGAGACCAATGGGGGAATCGCCTCATGACTTATTACTTGCTGCCCAAGCCACAAAGAAAAGTGTCTACCTACTCTAATCCAAATTATTATGAGAGACAAAAGATTGAGAGGAGTAAGGAAGTGCAAGGTGGTAATCTGAGAGTGGAAAAACGAGAGGTTGTGTGGAACAAAGTGAGGGGACTATAACCAAATCGTGCTAACATTGGTTGTCCTTCTATTTCTAAGGAAATTTGTGTAGGTACCAACATGGAAAGTGAAGGCGAACAATGCCGAAAGGAAGTTGACAGGAAGAACACGTAGGAAGCTTACTTTGTAACAAAGGAGTTAGGTTCATGCCAAAGAGTAGGATCGATGAACCATACATACCTTGCTGCACAACTAATCACACTTTCACTTAACGTCTTTCCTTTTAGATTACTAATCTACAATAGCATAAGACTAGTATTAGTACCTAATTAAAATATTCACGCCATTTAAACTTACAAAACAGTAACCAGACAGTAATCCACAATCAACTAATCCAAAGGTGTTCTCTCAACCTCGTTCTTCTCCAATTACATTCACATGTGATGTAAATTTTTATAATATCCCCTTAACAGTTTCGTCATTATTGTACTCTCAAAACAGTATATCAAGTGATATGGGCGGTAAACTTATGCAACATTCAATTTGGTGGTGTACCATTATACTCTTCTTCTACCTTTCAATGGAAATTATTCACACCATTCCCCCAACTTCAACCAAGAAGCCCCCAACATACATACAAAAAAAAGATCCAAAACAGCCTTAAATACCCCTTAATATGGCAACCAGAAATTGAACTCACCATCCCTTGAGTTCTTAACAACAACATATACACAATCCTCAACCAACACGCGTATATAGGAAAAGGGAAAAAATGGATAGTAGCCATACCTTAATGTCGGTGGTAGTTTATTCCCTTAATGTATCAATAGCTTGATCCCTTTACTCACAAACCAAAAGTGAAGAGAAAAATCTCTTAATAATCAAGGATAAAGGGACTGCCAAACTTAAAAAGGGGTATCTTCTAGTTTAATCGTGGAGAACATAATCCTTATAGTATTCTTAAGATGTGCTCATGATTTGTTCACTTACCTTTAACTTGGAAGGAAGGTTTCCAAAGAACCCTAGTAGAATTTTTAGGCTGCTGCATAGCTAAGAGAGAACAAGAGAGAAAATCTTGAAAGCTATTTTTTTTAGGCTAGTCAAAATGAGCTATAAGGGCTGGTTTTAATCCCTTTGAAAAAATCTGCTCTTGGCCGACTTTCTTGGTCATTTTTGGGCCATAATTTATCAAGCAGGTGATGCACCTACTTGCCCATTATATTGGGCCTTTGTGGATTAAAAACTATTGGGCCTTGGCTGCCCATTCTCCTCCTTTTCTCTTATTTAATTTGGGCCAGAATTAACTTAAGTAGGTGGTAGTGTATTTGGCCCAATAAGCTGGTCAAGGGATCCTTAATAGGTGATGCAACTACTTAGTTTTTAAGTTAGTCAAAAGGTCAAAGTAGGTGATTCACCTACTAGCTTAAAATAAGTCAAGCAAGCACCTCAATATTTTGTTCCATTTTAAGATCAAAATGCTTATAGTTAAGCTTAAAACTTAGTCACTTTATCCTTTAGATTCAAATACCTATTTAAGGGCCCAAGTTTATATTCTTTCATCTAAGGTAACTTAATCATACCACGTTTCAGTACATGTGGGAACTCCTTCAAACCTATCTTACCGTCACCAATCACATAGGATAGTCGAGCCCATTACCTAACCCATAAGTCCATATCTAGTGCCACATAAGTAGAAATAGTACACGCAAAATATAGGGTGTTACATCCTACCCCCCTTAGAAACATTCGTCCTCGAATGCTAGCATAACTAGATAGTGTAAACGAATATAAGACTAAGTTTAAACTCGTTGTTATCTATATAACACTTGTGTATTTATACTTACTTGTTTATGCCCCAAATCAACATCCTTGGACCAAGTCTTTAGATTCAAATAAATGAGGGTACTTTGACTTCATTGCTTCTTTGGCTTCCCATATGATTTCTTCTACTTGCGGGCTCCTCCAAAGCACTTTTATTGAAGCTACTTCTTTATTTCTTAACTTCTTAACTTGTCGATCTAGTATAGCAGTAGGCACTTTTTCATACGTGAGTTCTTCTGTAACCTGTACATCTTTAGTTGGAGTAATATGGGATGGATCTCCTATGCACTTGCGGAGCATTGAGACATGAAACACTAGATGCACCATTGAAAGCTCTTGGGGTAGGTCTAACTCATATGCCACTTGACCAAATCTTTGAATAATTGTATATGGCCCTATGTAGCGGGGACTTAGTTTTCCCTTTTTACCAAACCTCATTACCCCTTTCATTAGAGATACCTTCAAGAACACCCAATCTCCTATAGCAAACTCTAACCCTCTTCTTCTAGTATATGCATATGATTTATGTCGCCTTTGTGAGCTGTTTCTAATTGTTGTTGTATCACCTTAACTTTTTATATAGCTTGATGAATAAGATCTGGCCCAAATAAGGTAGTTTCACCCATTTCAAACCACCTAATTGGTGATCTACACTTTCTGCCATATAAAGCTTCATAAGGCACCATTTTGATACTCGAGTGATAACTATTGTGGTATGCAAACTCAATTAGTTGCAAATGATCATTCCAACTACCTTTGAAGTCCAATACACAAGCACGCAACATATCCTCTAATGTTTGGATTGTACGTTCCGCCTAGCCATCCGTTTGAGGGTGAAAAGCTATGCTTAAACTCACTTGCATTCCCAAACTCTTCTGGAATAACCTCCAAAAATGTGTGGTAAATTGAGCTCCCTATCAGATATAATAGAGATTGGGAATCCATGTAGCCGAACTATCTTTTTAATATATAATTTTGCATACTCTTCAGCTGTGTACGTAGTCTTAATTGGTAGAAAGTGTGCTGATTTGGTAAGTGTATCAACTATTACCCATATAGAATCAAACTTTCGAGATGAACGATGTAGACCAATGATGAAATCCATGTTAATCGTATCCCACTTCCAAGTTGGGAGCTCTATAAGCTACATATAACCTCCTGGCTTTTGGTTCCCTACTTTGACTTGTTGACAATTTGGACATTCAGCTACAAATTCTGCAATGTTCTTCTTCATGTCGCCCCACCAATACACCTATTTCAAGTCATGATACATTTTACTTGAACCAGGATGGATAGAATATCTTGAATGATGTACCTCCATCATAATCTTCTTTCTTAGCCCATCTACATTAGGTACACATAATCTGTTTTAGCATCGAAGTATTCCCTCTTCTGTAAGCTCAAATGCCTTTGTTACACCTTGTTGTACATTTTCCTTAAGCTGTAAAAGAATAGGATCTATGTATTGTTTCACTTTAACTTCGGCTACTAATGAGGATTCTGCTGCATTTTGCACAATAACGCCTTTATTTGAAGATTCAATGAGGCGAACCCCTAAGCTAGCTAATTGGTGTAGATCCCTAGCTATCCCTTGCCTTTCCATGGGCTGCCTATAATTACTTGCTATCGTCTTAAGACTTAGTGCATCGGCTACCACATTTGCTTTGCCTGGATGATATAAGATATCAATATCATAGTCTTTTAACAACTCAAGCCATCTTTGCTGCCTCAAGTTTAGGTCCCTCTGGTTAAAGAGGTACTGTAAACTCTTGTGATTGGTATATATATATCAACATGTACCCCATACAAATAGTGGCTCCATATTTTTAAGGAAAATATAACTGCTGCTAGCTCAAGATCATGTGTTCGATAATTCTTCTCATGTGGCCACAATTGTCTTAAGGCGTAAGCTATTACTTTACCATATTGCATCAAAACACATCCTAAGACAACACCTAAAGCATCACAATATACCCCATAGCCTTACGTGCCATCTGGAAGTACCAATATGGGTGTAGAAGTCAACTTATTCTTCAAATCTTGAAAACTTTTTTCACACATTTCATCCCATTGAAACTTAGCTTCTTTATGTGTTAACTTTGTTAAAGGTGCAGAAATAGAAGAAAACCCCTCAACGAACTTTCTATAATAACCTGCCAAGCCTAGGAAACTACGAACGTCCGTAGGCATCATGGGTCTTGGCCAGTTCTTCACTGCCTCTATCTTTTGAGAATCAACTCTTATTCCTTCATAGGATAGAATATGACCCAAGAATGCTACTGATTTTAACCAAAACTCACATTTGGAGAACTTTGCATACAACTTACGATCGCGAAGGATTTGTAACACCTGTCACAAATGATTAGCATGGTCTTCTTCTGATCTTGAATACACCAGAATATCATCTATAAATGCGTAACAAATACATCCAAGAATGGCTTAAACACTCTATTCATTAAATCCATGAAAGCTGTTGGTGCATTAGTTAGCCTAAATGATATAACTAAAAACTCAAAATGACCATATCGCGTGCTGTTTTAGGTATGTCTTTCTCCTTTACTCTCGGTGATAACCTGACCTTAAGTCAATCTTTGAGAAACACTTAGCACCTTGTAACTGATCAAACAAATCATCAATTCTAGGAAGGGGATATTTGTTCTTAATTATCACCTTATTCAATTGCCGATAATCAATACATATTCTCAACCTTCCATCTTTCTTACGTACAAATAACATGGGTGTGCCCCAAGAAGATATACTAGATCTTATGAAACCCTTTTCCAATAAATCTTTTAATTGTTCCTTTAATTCACGTAATTCTGTAGGGGCTATTCCATAAGGAGGAATAAAAATCGGTTGAGTACCTGGGATCACATCAATACCAAACTCTACTTTCCTTTCCGGAGGTAAACTCGGAAGCTCTTCAGGAAATACGTCAAAAAATTCATTTACCACTGAGATGGATTGAAGAGTTGGTGACTCCGCCTCTATATCTTTCACCCTTACTAGATGGCATATGTATCCTTTGTAAATCATCTTCCTTGCCTTAATATAATAAATAAACTTACCCCTTGGTGCCCCAATATTACCCCTTCACTCAAGGACTGCTTCCTTTGGAAAATGGAAATGCACCCTCTTAGTTCGGCAATCCACTGTGGCATAACAAGAAGACAACCAATCCATACCCATTATAACATCAAAATCCACCATTTCAAGCTCCAAAAGGTCAGCCAATGTATCATGATTACAAATAGTTACTATACAATTACGGTAAACTCTTCTAGCTATAATAGATTCGCCAATTGGTGTAGACACTTTAAATGGCTTAGCTAGTAATTCAAGTGTTCTTTTGAACTTTCCAGCAGTTAATGGAGTGACATATGATAATGTAGAGCATGGATCAATTAATGCATATACCTTATGTGAAAATATAGACAATGTACCTGTAACCACGTCAGGAGAAGACTCCAAATTTTGTCGACCTACTAGAGCATATGTACGATTTTGAACACCACTAGAACTAGCTCCCTTAACACCCCTACAACGACCAGTAGGTATCTGCTGACCCCTACCAAAAGAAGGAATCAAGGATAATGATGCAACAGTAGATCCAATAGGTCGTGCCATATCAGCCATGCCCCTTTTTGGGCAATCTCTCATTATGTGTCCCAGTGTGCCACACCAATAACAAGAATTTTTCCCAAACTGACATGTACCTAGATGATTTCTTCCACAATGCTTACAAAGCTGTCTAGGAGGTCTTGATTGGCTTGCACCTCCTTGCTCTCGATACCTCACTACTTGTGAACCTTTACACTTACTTTTTTGACCGAATTGATTTCCCTTAAACCCCTGGAATCGAGGAGGAGCACCTGATATGGAGTAGGAAGGTGATGGTCTAGGGGGTCTATCAAAAAATTGAGGCCTGAATTCACTCTGAGATGGAGAAAATTGTCCCATAGATCTAGCCCTCTTGGAGTGCCCTCTTTCCAGCTCTTGTGTCCTTCTTTGCCTTTGATCCTCTATTTTTTGAGCAAATGCCTGTATTCTTGCTATATCCATGTCTTTATTCAAGGCAACAATAGTACAATGTCTAACCAAATATGGGTCTAATCTATCCACATATCAATGAAATCTATCCTCCATAGTAGCCACTACGTTAGGAGAATACCTAGCCAAAGAATTAAATTGAAGGCTGTACTCCCTCACGCTTATATTTCCTTGGTAAAGATTTAAAAACTGATCTGCATGGGTCTCTCGAATCTCGAATGGAATATAATGATCAAGAAATACTGTTTTGAATTCTTCCCAAATAGCTAAAGGTTCACCTATACCCCTTGATTTTTTCCAAGCCTCATACCACAATATAACCACCCCCTTTAATCGATATGTTGCTAACTCCACTGTCTATTTACCACATACATGCATAACATCTAAAGCCCTTTGAATCTGATTAATAAAGTCTTGTAAATCTTCATTAGGATCTGACCCAGTAAATTGAGGAAGGTCCAATTTAAGGAAATCTTGGGTCCATAGACTGGCTGCCCTATCCACTCCACTAGAACCCATAGTTGGACCAGCTTGTCCTTGACCTTTTCCAGTAACTATACGTGTTAATAATTGCACTGCATTCCTCAAATCTTGCTCAGTAGCATTAATAGGTGACTCTGGGGGTACTCCCCTCCTCCTTAGCTTTTCTGGAGATGGAGGAGTAGAAGAAGTCCATGATACAAACTCATCTAGGGCCTCACTTTGATCAGCATATCTAGGTGGTGATTTTACTTTTCCTATCTCCGGCATCCATATATACTTGTTTGCTCTTCTTACTCTTACTCCTTGTAATCGACATCATTACTATATTGAAAAAAAGCATATTTAAGGTAAAATACAAGTCAACCTACATTATTGGCTCTATCGCACGATCTAAGAAATGAAGAAAAAGAAATAACTCCTAAATGCCTCGTAGCCTCCTACTTAGAGATATGGTTCACAAAACACCCATAAGTAAGACTCTACATAGACACGACTTTGCAGATAACTCCCTAGGATGACCTGCTCTGATACCAATTTTGTCACGCCTCAAATTCCATTGGGGCGGACAGGCAGCCATTTGGGAAGAACCAACTCTTAACCATATACTTTTCATGCATGTAATTATGGCATTCAAAGCTTCTGCTAGTATGGATATGATGCATTGATAAAAAAACCACGTAAGTAAGTCCAAACCTACATATACAAGACTTTGCCGTTGGGGCCACAACGTTAAAAGAACACCATACTACCACACTTAACTTCGCATAGTCATCAAAGCCTTTAAAAAACACATGGACACTTAGTTAAGGTCAGGACAAACCCCCGCCTTTCTCATAACTACTACACAATACCAAAATATATAACAGACTCAGAAAGCTTCAAATCAACTTGGAACTCACCAATAGCAGTTGGATGTCCTGTGCTCCAACTGGGGTGGTTTACTAGCTAGAGTACCTGTACCTGCGGCATAAACATAGTGTCCCCCATGAAGGGTATCAATACAAAGAGTGTACTGAGTATGTAAGGCATGAAATGACTAAAAATAAGACAAGATCTCAAAAAAATCAGTTATTAATATATAACTATAAAGATAAGGATAGAATACCAACTTTGCTTATGCTCATGGTATCATGTACATTACATCCTTTACTTTGCAATATTATTCTTTACTTTAAAGATTATAAGGCATAATACAAATGATCAGCTGATCAGTGGTAAAAGAGGATGACCCATGCTAGGCATTTTAACCCCTGGGATACATTCCTCATAAGTACACAAATCGAGATCGGCCCATGCTAGGCTTTCTTTTTGCCCCTAGAATACCACCCGTAATATTGGGATCGACCCATGCTAGGTGTTTATTCCACCCCTGGGATACCACCCAAAAGATATAGACTCACTTCAGATTATTTTTTTCATCTTTAAAGTTGTTTTGGTGGTCATATATTAGATTTGGAACTTTGGACCAGTAGCAAAAGGTGAGCAAATATGCACTAGATGTAGTAGCAATGAGGTCGAATACAACAATAATAGAAATATAGAACATAGGAGTTTAGCTAATAGCATGGGTCATGTTAACTAAGAGAACAACTCATAAGGCTTATTTCTGAAAACACCCATATCATACTAGTATTTAGAAAGGAAATGGACAGATCTAGTAACAAACACATCTTTAGGTACTTTAACAACTTGACAAATTAGAATAAGGTTGTTAACCACCTTGGGGGGTGTACGTTGTAGTTATGTATAACTTGAAAGGAAGA
Source organism: Capsicum annuum (assembly GCF_002878395.1). Taxonomy (NCBI): domain Eukaryota; kingdom Viridiplantae; phylum Streptophyta; class Magnoliopsida; order Solanales; family Solanaceae; genus Capsicum; species Capsicum annuum. The sequence continues at coordinate 81,645,398 of NC_061122.1, forward strand.
ACGCTTAGGAAGCTTACTTTGTAACAAAGGAGTTAGATTCATGCCAAAGAGTAGGATCGATAAACCATATATACCTTGCTGCACAACTAATCACACTTTCACTTAATGTCTTTCCTTTTAGATTACTAATCTACAATAGCATAAGACTAGTATTAGTAACTAATTAAAATATTCATGCCATTTAAACTTACTAAAATAGTAACCGGGCAGTAATCCACAATCAACAAATCCAAGGGTGTTCTCTCAACCTCGTTCTTCTACAATTACATTCACACATGATGTAACTTTTTATAAGATCCCCTAAATAATTTCATCATTATTGTACTCTCAAAATAGTATATCAAGTGATGTGGGCAGTAAACTTATGCGACATTCAATTTGGTGGTGTACCATTATACTCTTCTTCTACCTTTCAATGGAAATTATTCACACCATTCCCCCAACTTCAACCAAGAAGCCCCCAACATACATACATAAAACAGATCCAAAACATCCCCAAATACCCCTTAATATGGCAATCAGAAATTGAACTCACCATCTCTTGAGTTCTTACCAATAACATATACACAGTCCTCAACCAACACACATATATAGGAAAAGGGAAAAAATGGAAAGTAGCCATACCTTAATTTTGGTGGTAGTTTATTCCCTTAATGTACCAATAGATTGATCCCTTTAGTCACAAACCAAAGGTGAAGAGAAAAATCTCTTCATAATCAAGGATAAAGGGACTGCCAAACTTAAAAAGGGATATCTTCTAGTTTAATCATGGAGAACATGATCCTTATAGTATTATTAAGATGTGCTCATGATTTGTTCACTTACCTTTAACTTGGAAGGAAGGTTTCCAAAGAACCCTAGTAGAATTTTTAGGCTGCTGCATAGCTAAGAGAGAACAAGAGAGAAAATCTTGAAAGCTATTTTTTTTGGCTAGTTAAAATGAGCTATAAGGGCTGGTTTAAATCCCTTTGAAAAAATCTGCTCTTGGCCGACTTTCTTGGTAATTTTTGGGCCATAATTTATCAAGCAGGTGATGCACCTACTTGCCCATTATATTGGGCCTTTGTGGATTAAAAACTATTGGGCCTTGGCTGCCTATTCTCCTCCTTTTCTCTTATTTAATTTGGGCCAGAATTAACTTAAGTAGGTGATAGTGTATTTGGTCCAATAATATGGTCAAGGGATACTTAATAGGTGATGCACCTACTTAGTTTTTATGTTGGTCAAAAGGTCAAAGTAGGTGATTCACCTACTAGCTTAAAATAAGTCAAGCAAGCACCTCAATATTTTGTTCCATTTTAAGATCAAAATGCTTATAGTTAAACTTAAAACTTGGTCACTTCATCCTTTAGATTTAAATACCTATTTAAGGTCCCAATATTATATTCTCTCATCTAAGTTAACTTAATCTTACCACGTTTCAGTACATGTGGAAACTCCCCCAAACCTATCTTACTATCACCAATCCATAGGATATCTGATCCCATTACCTACCCGATATGCCCATATCATGTTCCAGATAAGTAGAACTAGTATACTCAGAATATAGGGTGTTACATTCTATTCATGTGTGTGCATGATAATGCTATATGGATTTTGTGGGCTTTAGAACCAATCAAAACCCCTCCCCCCTTGGTGTGGTCTTTTGATGAGATAAAGAAGCAATGGAGTCTTATAGCTCATAATATGAAGGATGTTCTACCTTGTGGATTATTTGATGCCATTAGGACCTATGTAGTTTCTTTATCTCTTGGTGATGCCAGTAACCAAATCCTGTGTGCACCTTTTATTGAGTTTTTAATATTTAATTCAAAGGATCCTTGTTTATATTGTAAATATGTGCAACCTTGGCATGTTGAGATGATTTTTTGTGCTAACCCTAGCCCTCATTCCATGAGGAGTTTATATTTGTTTTCCCTTTCTTTGGTTTTTTAAGATTTGGATTCGAGGTTGAATCCATTTCAAGAAAAGAAGGATGATACAAGAATAATGGCCGCCTTAGATTTTGACGACATCATTCAAAGTCACTATGTGAATAATCAAGCTTTGGTCGCATGGAGGGCGTGGGATCATACTTGGAGGGGACGTTTTGAGCCTACCGTTGATCAAACCCTAGTGTGGAAGATTGCTTGGAGCCTTGAAGACTTAAGGACTCTTGGGTTTGGACCACCTTTGTTGGTTCATGTTTTTGGTGCCCTTTATTAATTGTTCCTTAGTTTCAATTTCGTTGTTTCCAATACTAATTGGCAAACTAGTACTCATCTACTAGATTTTTAGTTAGTCTTTGTGTTCGTTCATTCGTGTTAAGCATTTGTTGTGTGCTTTTATCATTTTTGAGTTGTAGTATTCTTTTTGGTTCAAGTTCATACATTACTTTTTGAGTCGTTTAAAACAAGAATCTAATCGGTCCTCTAGCCACAATTGGAACCAAGTGACCTCATTGGAGTACATGCGAGTTATCAACCCTTGTAAGGCCAATAGAGTGAAAACTTCAAAAGTGTGAGCTTGAGAGTGTGCAGACTGTTTTGATACATCGTGCGGACTGATTTTTGCTAATCTTTAACGTGTTTGATATTTTTGTGTTATTTATTTAGTAGCTCTTGATAGGTACAATGGCGAATGAAGCTGAAATGCCTAGTTGGGTTAAATCCATCATGGAAAGGCTTGATGCCATCGATAGTCAAATAATGGACAGAATGGAAGGGAGATTAGAAGGGATGGAAGGCTCTCTTTGCAAGAAGTTGGATAACTTGATGGATCATCAAAGCCTTCCTAATCAAATTTCCGTAAGTGGCCATACTCCACATGAGCTACAAGGTAATCAAACTAACTTTTGCACTCTAGTGAAGGAGGATAATAGTCAACTAAGGGTGAATGATGGTTTGTCTTTAAGTGAGTCGAATGTGCCTTTATTTTTTGATGATAATGAACAACTTAAAATTGTGGATATACTAGTTGATCCACCTAGTGTTGTATCCATTGTGGTAAGTGATAGTACATTGTCTTATGGAAGTCATGACAACCAACTAATGTGTGAAAATGGTGATGTTGAACAATTTGGCCGATTGACTAAAGATGACCCTCTAGTTGTTTTTGTTGTAGATCATCCTAGCATAGAGGGGGTACGTGATTCTATTGGTGGTAGTCTCGGGGAAAGGAAGCATGTCCTCCATCCATGTCCATGGATACCCTACCTCTTTGATCCCATTGATCACTTGAGGTGTGATATTGATTCATTTCAAACTATATTTGGGAATGACATGTGTATATCGTGTGAGCATGATTATGTTGATGCTAAGCATGTCTTGTATGTAATTGGGGCTTCCCATGATTGGTGTATCATTTTTGAGAACCCGAGGGATGTTTGGGTATACGTGAAGTTTGAGTCACCTTGGCATAATGCTATGATTCATTACACCAACCCTAACCCTCATACCTTGAGGAACTTGTGTTTGTTTGTCCTTCCTATCATTTTGGAAGGTTCAGATTCGAGGACGAATCCTTCCTAAGGAGGGGAGGATGATACGGGTCAAAGGGGCATCTTAGCACTCGAGGACATGAAGACGTGGGTGAAGTGATAGCCTAAACACTAAGAAATTACGAAATTTGGGGTTCAACAAACAATTTCCAGCAAACACAACTAAATAAAACAACATACAAAGAAAGGGGGAGAAGGTGAAGATTACATAAGATGAAAAGATAGTAAAGTAAAATGACTATTTATACTATTACATGAATAAAGACTCAAATGCCCTTAATGAGGACCTAAAAGAGGCGCCTCTTGAGTGTGGACTTTAAGTGTGAAAAGTCCACCAAACCCCTCCCAATAGACACCCATAAGGTGTAGAATAGTAGTTCTTTCAATGCACTTCTTCAAAAATCAGCAAGTAACCTACTTTTGTCGGATGCATTACACCTTCACACGCCTTCAATTGTATGAACAATGATTGAAGTTGTTATAATTCCTTGGCTTGGCTACGTGTAAAAGGTCTTGAGGACTTAGCACTTCCATCATCCTCTCCATCTTGAAGAGAGTTTGTCCTTAAACTTGCGGCTTCATCAACATCAAGAATGTCTACGGGTGAAAGATCACAAATATTGAAAGTGGAATGTACTTGATAATCCGAAGGTAGATCTATTTGGTAAGCATTGTCGTTGATCCTTTTAAGCACTTAGAAGGGTCCATCTCCCCGGGGAATAAGCTTATCTTTCCTTTGATTCGGGAACCGCTCCTTCCTTAAGTGTACCCATACCTAATCTCCGGGTTCAATCACAAGCTTTCTTCTACCTTTGTTCACCCTTTTAACAACCTCTTGGTTTTTCTTTTCAAGCTTGATCCGCACCTCATCATGCATTTTCTTCATTGCCTCGGCTCTTTTGCATCCATGTAAACTTGTCATAAGATCACTAAACAAAGGAGTGAGATCCAAAGGGGTAAGGGGATTCATGCCATAAACACACTCAAAGGGCGTCATTCTCGCACTTGAAGATATTACCCGATTGTATGCAAATTCCACCAAGGGTAGGTGATCTTCCCATGAAGTCATTTTACCTTTAACCATAGAACATATCATACACCCTAAGGTTCTATTTACTACCTCCATTTGGCCATCGGTTTGTGGGTGGCAAGATGTGGAGAAAAGCAACTTCATGTCAAGCCTACCCCACATAGATTTCCAAAAGAGACTTAGGAACTTTGAGTCCCTATCACTCACAATAGTCTTTGGGATCCCGTGAAGCTTTAAAACATGTTCAACAAATAATGAAGCTACACTAGGAGCATCCTCAGTTTTGTCACATGGAATGAAATGAGCCATTTTGGAGAATCTATCAACAACAACAAAAATACTATCTCGACCCTTTCTAGTCCTTGGCAGCCCACAAACAAAGTCCATGGATATATCTAACCAAGGATTAAGGGGAGTGGGAAGTGGAGTGTACAATACTTGAGGTAGGAGGTGAAATTTCGCACTCTAACAATCCATACATTGGCCACAAACTTTAGAAATATCCTTGCGTATTTTGGGCTAATAGAATTGCTCCTCTAAGATACCGAGGGTCTTGTCAACCCCAAAATGCCCCATAAGGCCACCATCATGTGCCTCTCTCACAAAAAATGATACAAGTATGATTATGAATCTCAACGTGTGTGCAAGTTGATACAAGCACAAGGAATTTCCACAACTTCAATCATTGATCAAGAAATTGAAGGTGTAATACATCTGACCAACGGAGGTTACTTGCTCAATTTTGAAGAAGTTCATTGAAATAACTACTCTTATACACCTCATGGGCGACATTGGGAGGGGTATAGTGGACTTTTCACACCTAAAGTTCACATTCCATAGGAACCTCTTTTAGGGCCTCATTAAGGGCATTTTTGTCCTTTGGCATATAAGAATATAAATAGGCATTTTACTTCCTTTTCTTATTAGAATTTTGATGACATTGAATATTACTCCTATATTGTAGTTTTTAGTCTTGTAGTTGATAGGTAAAACCGAAATTGAGGTCCTTGACACTTGAAGTTAGGGTTTCACTTATCTCGGAACATTTGGCAAGAAAGGTGGTTCTTTGAGGAAGAGTGTTTCCTTTGGGTCACCTAAGAGTGTGGTTCGAACCTTCATGATGATGTGTATTTGAGGGTTTTATACCCCTTTAGTGCTATTCATTTGTGGAAGCAAGGGTCACCCTACTATCTTTTCAATTTATGAATTCTTCTCCTTCTTCTCCCTTTTTTGTGTGTTGTTTTTCTTTGTGTTGCTTGCTGGAAATTGCATGTTGATACCCCATTTTTCGTGAATATTAGTTTCTTGGGGTATCATTTGGTTTCAAAGCCTTTATTAGGGTTGTTCTCACAACTCTAATCCTTGGTTTTAGTGTTCCTATATAGAAAATCTCAACAAAAAACAGTCAAAAATCAGAAAATACAAAAAAAATGGTGTCTAGTTTGGTCTTGTGTTAGATCCGAAATTTAGGTCTCAGATCTACAACTTTTTACTTTGTTTTGAAGGTTTATTGTGTTAGATTCTTGTTCTCTAACACCCAGGGAGTCTAGATCTACTTTTAGATTGAAGTTTGTGTCACGCCTCAAACCCTATTGGCGTGGACAGGCACTCGTAGCTGTAAAGTCCCGAGAGAACCAATTCCAAAAAACTTGTACTTCCCATGCATGTAACTATAACAACTAAAGGTTCTGACAAACATGATATTATACAATACTTGGCTGTTGGGGCCACCATATCTAAACACAAAACACTACCATAACTTTACATTAGTCTACAAAGCCTCTAAAAGATACATAGACTTAGTTAGGGTCGGGAAAAAGCCCCGCCCTACTCTTTACTTATTGTAAAATACCAAAATATATGGAACAGACTCGGAAAGCCCCGAATCAACTTGGAGCTCACCAATAGTCCCTGAAAAGCCTGCCTCCTACTAGTAAGTTGTATGAGCTGAAGTGCTTGTGCCTACAGTATGAAATGCAAGTCCCCTGTGAGGGACATCAGTACGAAAATATGTACTGAATATGTAAAGCAGAAGGTAATAACACACTTGATACAAAACCTCAATAGAAATCTGATATAAGTGTATAAGTAGTACTAGTAGACCACCTTTATATAAACTAGTGGGACTACATACATTACATTCTTTTCTTCATTTTTACCCTTCTTACTTCATAATCTTTGTAAGCCATATGTAATGCAAATGACCAGCTGATCAGTGGTAAATAGATAAATTAGGATCGGCCCATGCTAGGCTTATGCCCTTGAGCTGCCACCTACATATAAAGATTGGGATCGGCCCATACTAGGCTTATGCCCCTGAGCTGTCACCCACAAATAAAGGTATCGAAATCGGCCCATGCTAGGCAAATGCCCCTGAGCTGCCACTCATCATTTTACAGATTTGTATTACTTAGTTTATTTAGCCTTTGAGATTGTTACTTTGGTGGTCATCACATTATGGTACCTTGAACCAATAATCTGCTAATAAGAGATATATAAATGGATACTTAATGCAACAACAATGAGGTTGTTGGCACACAAATGAAGTGTTTAGAAGCTGAAAATACACATGGGTCTTATTTGAGTAAATGGGGAACTTCTGAAATTTTCTAGTGAAGATAGATGCACAGATTTAACAATAAGCATGTATTGAGGTGTTCTAATGCGTTAGAGAGTGGGAACAAGGTCATTGGATACATGGAGTGTAATGTGTTGTCATTTTGTATCACTTTGTTATAGGATAACCTCGGAAACTTGCTTGATGGAACAATTATACGATTTCACGCCAAAGAGTGTGAAATAGAGTATGCCTTACATACCTGGTTATTTGACTTCAAAACTAACCCGACTTGACTTCCTGCCTTTTAGATTACTTATCTACAATAGAATATATGGTAAACTACTATTAGTAACCAATCAACACATTTGAGATACTTAATTTCACCCAAAACAGTAACCGGGCAGTAACTATTAATCTATCAAATAAAGGTGTTATTTTAACCCTTTTTTTCCTCCAATTACACCCATATACCATATAGGTTCTTATAAGGTTCACCAAAACCACCTCGGCTTCATTACACATTCTAAACAATACGCATCAAACATTAGTTCGGTGGTGTATCACCGCATCTTTCTTCTATAATTCACAACAAACTCATCACACCTTTATCCAACTTCAACCTGGCAGCCCATAACATATACATATAAAACAGTCCACAAAATAGCCCCAAACCCCTTTATTGTAGCAATCAATTATTAAACTCATCATCTCTTGAGTTCTCAATAACAAGACATCCATAATCCCCTCTCAAATTCATATATAAGAAAAACAAAATGGAGCAGGCACCTTACCTCAATTCAGCAACTTATTCTTTTAATTGAACTCTTCAAGAGCTTGAACTTTCCTTCACACTTAAACCAAAGAAGAAGAAAAAAAGTTCCTTAATAACAAGGAAATGTGAACAAACAACTTGTTCTATAATCAGCCATATACTTATAGTCAAACACTTATAACTTGTATTCCTAATCTTCCATGAGATAATTAAACAAAACCTTAAGTGTTTTTCACTTACCTTGGGCTGCAAAGGTGAGGTTTCTTCAAGAACCCTAGAAGGAAAAATAGGGCTACTGTTCTTGTTGTTTTAGAGAGAGTAGAGAGATTTGCTGAAATATACTCCTTTTTTGTGACTTAAAAGTGAAGTAAAATGACCAGCAACTTGGCCTTTTAAAGGCCCTATCTTGTCCACCTCCTAAGCTACATTTTTTATCATAAAATTGGTCAAATTGGTCCAAGTAGGTGCATCACCTACTTGGA
>NC_061122.1:81653819-81660901 GCF_002878395.1 Capsicum annuum
AAATAGGGCTACTGTTCTTGTTGTTTTAGAGAGAGTAGAGAGATTTGCTGAAATATACTCCTTTTTTGTGACTTAAAAGTGAAGTAAAATGACCAGCAACTTGGCCTTTTAAAGGCCCTATCTTGTCCACCTCCTAAGCTACATTTTTTATCATAAAATTGGTCAAATTGGTCCAAGTAGGTGATGCACCTACTTAAGGTTCCAAGCTGCTGAAACTTCAAAGTAGGTGATGCACCCACTTAATTTCTTGTTGGGCTCAATTATATTTAGGCCTTGGCAGATTGGTGTGTTGGGCCACTTATCCATTTTCTCTTTCTCTTTTGTTCAATTTGGCCCAAATGAGTATATTAGCATAGACCCAAATCTGATCCATAGCCATGGGTCCATTAATTTAGTCCAAACAACTTAAGTAGGTGACTCACCTACTAGCTTAAATAAGTCAAGAAAGCACCTCAATATTTTGCTCCATTTTCAGCTCCTAATCCCTTTAATAACTTGTACACACTTGGTCACTTTAAACTTTAGATTCAAATACTATCTTACAATTCCAAGTTTAAATAGTTATCTTAACGTTAACTTAGTTGCATCACATTAAACTATACGGGCAGCATCTATAATTTCATCTATACCATTAATACTTGCATAACAATTCTCATACGTTATATATATGTATCAAAAGGCTATACCAATTTCTATATAATTAGAACGAGTACAAGCAAAATACGGAATGTTACACCCTTCCCCCCTTAGGTACATCCATAGTCGAATGTTAGCATAATTGTCCAACTAAAACAAGTTCCAAGCCTAAGTTTAATACCCCTATTATAACACAGTACTTATGTCTTACACTTACTTGTTATTGCTCCAATTCAGCATCTTGGACTTTCTCTTTGTATTTGAACAAATGGGGGTACTTAAATTTCATCGTTTCTTCCGCTTCCCATGTTATCTCTTCTACTTGTTGGTTCCTCCAAAGCACTTTTACAGAAGTTATTTCTTTATTCTTTAACTTCTTCACTTGTCAATCTAGAATAGCAATAGGTATGGTGAGATCTTCCGTAACTTCTACATCTTCAGTAGGAGTAATATGAGATGGATCACCTATGCACTTTCGAAGCATTGAGACGTGAAATACTGGATGAACTATTGAGAGCTCTTGGGGTAGCTTTAATTCATAAGAGACTTGACCAAACCTCAGGGTAATCTTGTATGGGCCTATATAATGTGGACTTAGTTTTTCTTTCTTACCAAATCTCATAACCCCCTTTATTGGTGATACCTTCAAGAATACCCAATCACCTATAGCAAACTCTAGCCCCTTTCTTCTAATATCTATATATGACTTATGTCGACTTTGGGCTATTTCTAGCCGCTGTTGGATCACTTTAACCTTTTCCATAGCTTGATAAACAAGATCTGGCCTGAACAAGGCAGTTTCACCCACTTCAAACCATCCAATTGGTGATCTACACTTTCTTCTATACAAAGCTTCATACGGTTCCATTTTGATACTTAAATGATAGCTATTGTTGTAGGCAAACTCGATGAGAGGTAGATGATCATCCCAACTACCTTTAAAGTCTAATACGTAAGCTCGTAGCATATCTTTGAGTGTTTGAATGATACGTTCTTCTTGTTCATCTATTTGAGGGTGAAAAGTTGTACTTAGATTCACTTGTGTTCCTAAATTTCTTTGGAAAGACTTACAAAAATTTGCATTAAATTGAGCTCTTCGATCTGATATAATAGAGATTGGAAATCCATGTAGTCGAACTATCTCCTTAATATATAATTTCTCATATTCTTCAATTGTGTAAGTGTTCCTAACCGGTAGAAAGTGTGCTGATTTAGTAAACCTATCAACTATCACCTATATGGAATCAAACCTTTGAGATGTATGAGGTAAACCAGTGACAAAATCCATGTTGATCATGTCCCACTTCCAGATTGGAAGATCTATACATTGCATATAACCCCCGGGCTTTTGGTGCTATACTTTAACTCTTTGATAGTTTGGACATTCGGCTATAAATTCTGCAATGTTCCTCTTCATGTCACTCCACCAATATATTTCTTTCAAATCTTGATATATCTTAGTTGACCCTGGATGGATGGAATACCTCGAACGATATGCCTCTATCATAATCCTCTTTCTTAGCCCGTCTACATTAGGCACACATAATCTATTTTGGCACTGAAGTACTCCTTCTCGCATAAGTTCAAATGCCTTAGTCGTACCATATTGTAAATTCTCCTTAAGCTTTAATAAAATTGGATCTACATATTGCTTTTTTTCACTTAGTTACTAATGAAGATTCATTCCGCTGCATTATGCACAATAATCCCCTCATCTAGAGTTTCAAGAAGGCGAACCCCCAAATTAGCTAGTTGGTGGAGATCTTTAATCATCCCTTTTCTTTCTATAGTTGGTGCCATAGTCTTCCGACTTAATGCATCTGCCACCACATTTGCTTTCCTCGGATGATACAAGATATAAACGTCATAGTCTTTTAATAACTCAAGCCATCTTCGTTGCCTCAAATTTAGGTCTTTCTCATTAAAGATATACAACAAACTCTTATGTTCAGTGTATATGTCAACATGAATCCCGTACAGGTAGTGACGCCATATCTTTAAGGAAAATATAATCGTTGTTAGCTCTAGATCATGTGTTGGATAATTTTTATCGTGTGGCCATAATTATCTCGAGGCATATGCTATGAATTTACCATGTTGCATCAATACACACCCTAAGCCAATTCTTAAAGCATCACAATACAATGCATACCCTCTGTGCCTTCTGGAAGCACCAATACGGGTGTAGAAGTCAACTTATTCTTCAGATCTTGGAAACTTCTTTTGCATGCATCATTCCATTGAAACTTGGATGTTTTGTGTGTTAGCTTGGTTAAAGGTGCAAAAATTGAAGAAAAACCTTCAACAAACCTTCTGTAATAACCTGCCAACCCAAGGAAATTACGAACCTTCATAGGGATTATAGGTATTGGCCAATTCTTCACAGCTTCTATCTTTTGAGTATCAACCTTTATTCCTTTATCAGATATAATATGACCTAAGAATACCACAAATTTTAACCAAAACTCACATTTAGAGAACTTTGCATATAGCTTAGATCACAAAGAATCTGCAACACCTGTCGTAAGTGATTGGCATGGTCCTTATTTAATCTTGAATAAACCAGAATATCATCTATATAAAAACTATTACAAACACATCCAAGAAGGGATTGAACACCCTATTCATCAAATCCATAAAAGCTGCAGGTGCATTAGTTAGCCCAAAGAACATGAGTAGGAACTCGTAATGATCGTACCGTGTTTGAATAGCTATCTTAGGTATGGCATTCTCTTTGACCCTCACTTGGTGGTACCCAGACCATAAATCAATCTTCGAAAACCACTTGGCGCCTTGCAACTGATCTAAGTCATCAATTCTCGGAAGGGGATATTTGTTCTTAATAGTCACCTTGTTCAGTTGTCTATAGTCAATACACATTCTTAACGAGCCATCCTTCTTATGCATAAATAAACTAGTGCACCCTAAGGGGATACACTAGGCCTTATGAATCCTTTTTCTAGTAAGTCTTTCAATTGTTCTTTCAACTCCCGTAATTCTGCCGAGGCCATTCTATACAAAGAAATTGAGATTGGTTGAGTACCTGGAATAACATTGATACCAAACTCCACTTCTTGTTCTAGAGGAAAACCCAGAAGATATTCAGGAAATTCATTTACTACTGGAATAGTTTGAAGAGTTGGTGTCTCCGTATTTATGTCCGTGAACTCTGACTCTCACTTCTCTGCCCAAACTGGTTGCCTTTAGACTTTGAAACTATGGTGTAGCACTAGCTGTAGAATAAGAAGATAATGGCCCAGGCGATCTATTAGAAAACCGAGGCAAAAACTCTCCTTAAAATGCCATAAACTGCCCCGTAGATCTAGCCCTTTTGGAATACCCTCTTTCCAATTCTTGTGCTCTTCTTCTTTGCCTCTGATCCTTCATTTTTTGTGCAAAAGCTTGTATCCTTGCTATGTCTATGTCTTTGTTAAAAGTAGCAATAGTACAATCTCTAACCAGGTATGGATCCAATCTATCTACATATCGATAAACTCTATCATCCATTGTAGCTACTATATTAGAATCATACCTATCTAAAGAGTTAAACTGAAGGTTGTACTCCCTCACGCTCATATTCCCTTGGTGAAGATTCAGGAACTGATCTGCACGGGCTTCTCGAATCTCATATGGAAGGTAATGATCAAGAAATACTTCTTTAAACTCTCTCTAAGTAGCTGGAGGTACACCGATACCCCTATATTATTTCTAGTCTTCATACCACAATATAGCATTCCCTTTAAATCTATATGATGCTAGCTAAACTGTCTCTTTACCCGACATATGCATGATATATAAAACCCTTTGGATTTGATCAATAAAGTACTGTGGCTCTTCAGTAAGATCTGATCCGGTGAATGTGGGAGGATCTAATTTAATAAAATCCTGCGTCTATAGGCTAGCTGCCCTATCTGTACCACTAGAACCCATGGTTGGAATGGCTGGTCCTTGAGCTTGTCCAGCAACTATACGACCCAATAATTGCACTGCATTCCTTAGATCTTGGTCAGTAGCATTAATAGGTGGTTCTGAGGATGCGGTTCTTCTCCTTCTTAGCTCTTCTGGAGAGGGAAGAGTAGAAGAAGTCTGGGATACAAACTCAGCTTAAGCCTCGCTTTGATTAGCTTGTCTAGGTGGTGACTTACTGGTCCCTTCTCCGGCAGCCATATCCTTTTGCTTACCTGTATTCTTACTCTTTCTTGTAATCGGCATCTTTACTATAATAAGAGGAAGAAAATAGGTTCAATGGTTAAATATGACTTCACTTACAACATGGGCTCTATTACACGATCTAAGATATAAAGAAAAAGAGACAACCCCTAAATGCCCATAGCCTTTTGCTTATAGATGTGGTGCACAACACACCCATAAACAAGACTCTATATAGCAACACGGCTTTGTAGACATCCTAGGAAGATTGCTCTGATACCACTTTTGTCATGCCTCAAACCCTATTGGGGCGAACAGGCACTCGTAGCCGTAAAGGCCAGAGAGAACTAATTTCAAAAAACTTGTACTTCCCATGCATGTAACTATAACAACTAAAGGTTCTGACAAACATGATATTATACAATACTTGGCCGTTGGGGCCACCACATCTAAAGACAAAACACTATAACTTTAAATTAGTCTACAAAGCCTCTAAAAGATACATAGACTTAGTTAGGGCCGGGACAAAGCCCTGCCCTACTCTTTACTTATTGTACAATACCAAAATATATGGAACAGATCAGAAAGCCCCGAATCAACCTGGAGCTCACCAATAGTCCCTAAAAAGCCTGTACTCCTACTAGTGAGTTATATGAGCTGAAGTGTCTGTGCCTGCAGCATGAAATGCAGGTCCCCCGTGAGGGACGTCAGTATGAAAATATGTACTGAATATGTAAAGAATAAGGTAATAACACACTTGATACAAAAGCTCAATAGAAATCTGATACAAGTGTATAAGTAGTACTAGTAGACCACATTTATATAAACTTGTGGGACTACATACATTACGTTTCTTTCTTCATTTTTACCCTTCTTACTTCATAATCTTTGTAAGCCATATGTAATGCAAATGACCAGCTGATCAGTGGTAAATAGAAAATTAGGATCAGCCCATGCTAGGCTTATGCCCCTGAGCTGCCACCTACATATAAAGATTGGGATCGGCCCATGCTAGGCTTATGCCCCTGAGCTGCCACCAACAAATAAAGGTATCGAGATCGGCCCATGCTAGGCAAATGCCCCTGAACCACCACTCGTCATTTTACAGATTTGTATTACTGAGTTTATTTAGCCTTTGAGATTGTTACTTTGGTGGTCATCATATTATGATACCTTGAACCAATAATCTGCTAATAAGAGATATATAAAAGGATACTTAATGCAACAACAATGAGGTAGGGAGTTATTGGCACACAAAATGAAGTGTTTAGAAGCTGAAAATACACATGGGTCTTATTTGAGTAAACGGGAAACTTCTAAAATTTTCTAGTGGAGATAGACGCAAAGATTTAATAATAAGCACGTATTGAGGTGTTCTAATGCGTTAGAGAGTGGGAACAAGGTCATTGGATACATGGAGTGTAATGTGCTATCATTTTGTATAACTTTGTTATAGGATAACCTCGAAAACTTGCTTGATGGAGCAATTGTACGATTTCATGCCAAAGAGTGTGAAATAGAGTATGCCTTACATACCTGGTTATTTGACTTCGAAACTAACCCGACTTGACTTCCTGCCTTTTAGATTACTTATCTACAATAGAATATATGGTAAACTACTATTAGTAACCAATCAACACATTTGAGATACTTAATTTCACCCAAAACAGTAACCGGGCAGCAACTATTAATCTACCAAATAAGGGTGTTATTTTAACCCTTTTTTTCCTCCAATTACACACACATACCATATAGGTTCTTATAAGGTTCACCAAAACCACCTCGACTTCATTACACATTCCAAATAATACGCAAAATATATTGGGCAGCAAACATTAGTTCGGTAGTGTATCACCACATCTTTCTTCTATAATTCACAACAAACTCATCACACCTTTATCCAACTTCAACCTGGCAACCCATAACATATACATACAAAACAGTCCACAAAATAGTCCCAAACCCATTTTATTTTAGCAATCAATTATTGAACTCATCATCTCTTGAGTTCTCAATAACAAGACATCTATAATCTCCTCTCAAATTCATATATAAGAAAAACAAAATAGAGCAGACACCTTACCTCAATTCAGCAACTTATTCTGTTAATTGAACTCTTCAAGAGCTTGAACTTTCCTTCACACTTAAACCAAAGAAGAAGAAAAAAAGTTCCTTAATAACAAGGAAACCTGAACAAACAGCTTGTTCTATAATCAGCCATATACTTATAGTCAAACACTTATAACTTGTTTTCCTAATCTTCCATGAGATAATTAAACAAAACCTTAAGTGTTTTT